>NW_020954590.1:76231065-76272243 GCF_900497805.2 Vombatus ursinus
GTTCCTATCCCAGTTCCACAACTCCACATGGCACAGCCCCCTGCCTCAGGAGTGTAAGCTCCGGTTACTTCCTAATATCCTGTCCCTGCCCCATCTTGCCACAACCTCCACATGGCACGTAGCCAACATCAGACAATCCCTCACAGCTGGTGGTGGTGGTGTTGTTGTTGTTGTTGTTCAGTTGTGTCTGACTCTGTGTCCCTGTGGACCATACTGTCCTTGGGGTTTTCTTGGTGAAGATACTGGAGTGGTTTGCTATTTTCTTCTCCAGGGGATGAAGGCAAACAGAGGTTAAGTGACTTCCCTAGGGTCACACAGTTAATAAGTGTCTGAAGCCAGATTTGAACTCAGGTCTTCCTGATTCCAGGCCCAGCACTCTATCCACTGAGCCATCTAGCTGTCTCCTGAAGAAAAAAAGAACTGAGTTCAAATCCAGCCTCAGACGCTTAATAGCTGTGTGACCCTGGGCAGGTAATAACCGCCTCAGTTTCTTCAACTGTAAGATCAAGTCCTAGGAAGTCACCTCAAATATGATGAGGTTAAGTGATTTGCTTTGGATCACACAACCAGATATGTCAGAAGTGGTACATTGACTCATATATTTATGTGCTATAATGATAGCACATAACTCCCAGGGTTGTTGTGAGGATCAAATGAAGTAATATTTGTAAAGTGCTTAGCACAGTGCCTGGCATATAGCAGGTACTATATAAAAGCTTATTCCCTTTCTTCCCTTCCCCTCTGATGACTGATTGAAATGAGTAGGAATTTTCCTTATAATAAACAGCCCACCTTTTTATGTTCTTCTGTTTACTTTGCATATTTTTTCTATTTCTTCCCTTGTTATCACTTCTTATCACTTCTTGCGACACGTGTATGTCACTTGTTGCTATTAGCATGGAATCAGAGTCTTATCTATCTAAGGCTGGAGGAGACTCCAGAGGCCTTATAATCCAATGTCCTCATTTTACAGATAAGGAAACTGAGGCCCAGGGAAGTTAAGTGATTTGCCCAATGCCATATAATTTCAGAGGTGGAATTTGAACCTAGTTTTTCTGATTCCAAAGTCAGTGTTCTTTCTGCTCCACGATCCAGCTTTCTTCTTACACTATGCATGTCTGCCTTCCTGCTTCTAGCAGACCACTCTTCTCTCCTTCTGCTTCTCTCCACCACCCACCCCCACTCCAAGACATTCTTAATTTTCATCAAATCTGCTGTGAACTAGAAGGCAGTCAGATGTAGCTGATGGATACCAGATTTAGGGCTAGGAATCTGCAGGCTCAAATCCTGCCTGTGAGTCTAGGCAAGTTGTTTAAATTCTTGGTGCCCCAGGCAACTATTTGAGACTTATTTACTAAGTAATAGATGGTTGGGACCAGCCTGGGAATGAGTTCAGAAATCCTATGGTAATCTTCTGTGAACTAGAAAGTTATACAAACATGTTTGTCAGAATTCTGTCTAAAACATGAGTTAAAAAGTTCTGAGTGATGACCTGAGGGGATCTTCTTTGAAATGAGTAGTAATTCTGTGCAATCTAATGGCCTTTTGTTGCTTTCTTCCTGATTCTCAGGCATATTCAAAATAGCTGAGGCTGCCTGAGAAGTCACGTCAGGTGTTACTGTAGCATATATTAAATATGAGGTAAAGGTTTTCATCTATGCATTATTAATTCTCTCAAATGTATTCAGGACTCCTGAAACTGCATTTTAATTCTTAAACTGTTTAATCTGGATTAGCTGTCATGGCTATGAAAGGCTTTAATTTTGACTTTCATGGCTGTGATGATCTATTTGCAGTGGCACGTTTTGTTACCCATGCTCCATGGGATGGCATGGGATGTAAATCCCTGTCCCCTCCAAATAGGGTATATTTTAATAATATGAAAGAGAAAGAAAGGGGGAGAGAGAATGAGTGAGGAGGCATAAGAGACACATAAACCATTGTCATGGTGAATAACAGCTTGGCTCAGGGCCCAGGTCCAGAGAAAGAGACAATCTCTTGTAAATATGTAGGCACCTGATTGGAAAATAACAGTCAGAGCTCAAGAACGGAATCCTGTACTCTCCCTTCCCAGCTGACCCAACGAGAAGGCAAGCATGCCAACAGCCCAGAGGAAGCAGGAAACATGGCCCTCACCATCTGGATGCCCGGCCTGTTCTTAGTCCATGCTGCCTCTACATCTTGGTGCCAGCTCTCAGAGACCTCTGCTCTGAGTCTAAATGAGCAAAGGTAGAGCCCACAATTCCGTGAAACATCACTCTTCTTGCACTCTGGTATGGAGCTAATGAGCTGCATGAGGAGATTAATGGATAGCAAGATTGACAAGATTAGGGGTAATTGTGATTATTAAGTGTTGCGTTTGCAAAACTGTACCATCTAGAGACACACGTTTCTCTGCTTTTCAGGATTTTTAAATATTATTTCCAGTGCTTGTCATTTGAAGGCATGACCTTGACTGAGCGCTCTGCTGCACACACAGTGAGGGTGCTTACTCATTGCTAATATTGATGGCAGATAAAATGGCCTTTTTATTTCCAACTAGGGGGTTAGGGGGATGCCACTGTCATTGGCTTGATTTCCCTTTAAAAAACCTTCCTGTCACCACACATATTCATGATACATACTTTATGGCCTTGTCTACCCTCCAAATATGTTTTGGAGAATCATCATTTCTCTAGAATATTCACACAGGTCATGACTGCATATGTGGAATAGGCAGTAACCTTTCAAGAATTTGATACTCAAGATGAGGTCACAAAGGATGATTAGAATCAGGAGAAATGTCTTCATCCCACTTTATGTATAGACAATCCATTAACAAGGAGAGAAGATGCAAATCAATTTTGCTTCCTCAATCACCTTTTCCTACTATTTCCTAGGGTGAATTTCAGAGGCAGTGTGACATGGGAAAGGTCCCCAAGATCCAAGTTCTAGTCATAGGTCACCACTATCTAAACTTGTGACTTTGAGTGAGTTATTTCTACTGCTCTAGACTTACTCCCTGTTGTTTTTGGTGGTGGTAGAGGTGATGGTGTTGTTGTTGAGTCATTTCAGTCATATCTGACTCTCCATGAACTCATTTGGGGTTTTCTTACCAAAGATACTGGAGATACTGGAGGGGTTTGCCATTTTCTTCTCCAGCTCATTTTACAGATGAGGAAACTGAGGCAAACTGGCTTAAGTGGTTTGCCCAGGGTCTCACAGTTAGTAAGTGTTTGTGGCTAGATTTGAACTCAGGTCCTCCTGACACCAGGGCTGGAGCTCTATCTTCTGTGCTATAGATCTATAATTTTATCACTGTGGGGAAGGAACTTCAGCTGAAGAAATCCCCTTCTGTCAATGCAGATCTGCAATTGTTCTGAAATGTACAGCCAAGAACTTATAGCCTCTGACACTGTGAGGATACCCAGGATCACATAGCCAAGATCACAGAGGCAGTAGGGTAAGTAGTGGGTAGAGTCTCGGCCTGAAAGCCAGGAAGGCCTGAGTTCAAATCTGGTCTCAGGAACTTATTAGCTATGATGCCAGGCAAGTTGCTTAACCTTTGTCTGGCTTAGTTTCCTTGTTTGTAAAATGAGGATAATAATAGCACCTACCTCCCAGGGTAGCTGTGAGGGTAAATTTAGATAATATTTGTAAAATGCTTAGCATAGTGCCTAGCACATAGTAAGTGCATAATAAAGCTTATTTTAAAATGAACAAAAATAGGCAGTATCTGTCAGAGGTGGGGCTTGAACTCTGGTCTTCCTGACTTCAAGGTCAGCTCACCACCCACTACGCCAAGCTGCTTCTCCAATATGAACAATAATAATATCTGGCATTTACATAGCACCTTAAGATTTGCAAAGGCTTTTCCACATATTCTTTTATTTAACCCTCAAAACAACCCTGTAAAGAGGGTAGAACAATTATTATTCTCATTTTATTAATGTAAAAACTAGAGTTAAATGTCTTGCTGGAATTTGATCCCAGGTCTTCCTAAATCTGAGATGATCACTTTAGTGAAGATTCTGCTCTACCTCACCAAGACTTGGAGAGGACTAGATTAGAGCAATGGTTTGCAAAGTATAGTCTGAGGACCCCTGGGGTCTCCTGAGACTCTTTAAAGGGGTTTTTGAGGTCAAAACTATTTTCATAATAATATTAAGCTATTTTAATTTCTAATATGGTAAATGTTGATAGATATAGCCCTCATAAACAAAAACTCTTGGGGAGAGGGGTCCTTAATAATTTTAAGAGTGTAAAGGGGCACCAAGACCAAAAAAAGGTTTGATAATAACTGGTCTAGAGGATTGCAAAGATCTCTTCTAACTCGAAAGAGTACAGGGAACTCTCCATAGAATGAAAAGGTCTTGGTTCTTAGCCCTCTCAAATTCCTGTTACCAAATGTGTGTAATTCTATATATTTTTTCTAAATCATAGACTTTTGGATTTAAAAATGACCTTAGAGACAAAAACTGAACTAGGGTAGCAAGGTAGGCAGCTTCCAAGGCCTCAACAACCAATGGGCAGAAAAAGAGACACTTTAATATTACTTTTTATAAATGCACTTATTTAAAATCCATAATGTGTAATTGTCTGTTGCATGTGATTATCTTGGAACGTTGCTTAACCCCACCCCATCCTTCCATGCCCATTAATATAGGGGTTGGAATTTTTAAACACGGGGAGCAGAATTTCAAAAGCTTACCAAGGGCGCAGAAAATACCTTGTTTTTGTTTGTTTTTGTTTTTGTTTTTGTTTTTTTGGTTCATCTTCAAGGTCATCTGGTAGTCCAAGCCCAACCTGAAGTAGAACTCCTCTTTATAAAGCTCTCTTTTAATGACTGATGTTATTTTCAGATCAAGTGCTGCATATTAAAAAGGAGTCTCCTGTCTCTCTAGATCCGGGCCCTGAGCCAGACTGTTATTAACTCTGACTTGATGAGGTTTGTGTAGTCTCTCATGCATACCACCACAAAAACCTGAGAACAACCATGGTACCAATTTCTCTCCAACCTAGAATAAGAGCTGTCATCATCCCACTGTCTCTAGGACCACTGTGAAAATGAACTGAAAAACTGGTTCTATTTAAAAGGTATTTTAAAGTTTCATTCAGAAGTGGTAAAAAGGCACAGCTCCTTTAAGAATCTGATGCAGAAGTAGAGAGGGGAAGGCACTTATGGAAACAGCTAAGAGGCTTCGTTTATATAACTGCAAATAATTAGGAATAATTACTGACTGGATTACAGATGAAAAGATGGAAAAGAGATACAGCAGAATGACAGATGAAGCAATGTGGTTGCCAGGGGGAACGAAGGTAAAGATTGATCCTGATTGGGAGGAATCTGGTGGTAGCTACTTGAATTGCAGGCATAGTATCAAGGAAGAATTAATAAGTTTCTAATCAATAAGAGAAAATACCATTGGTGCTTTTAGTTCTTTTTTTTTTTTCAAAATAGGAGAGAAAAAAAGTGACTTTGAGAAAAATAAAAAGGCTCTTTTGACAGGGCTGGGGAGGTGTTAAAGACATCAAGAATAAATCCTATTTAAAGTTAGAAAGGAGGAGAAAGGAAAAAATGGATTACTGTGCACAGCAACAGGGTCAGCCAGATGTCTTAGTGTATAGAGCACTGGGCCTGGAGTCAGGAGGAGTTGAGTTCATATCTTCTGACACTTACTAGTTGTGTGACCCTGGGCAAGTCACTTCATCTCTGTTTGCCTTAATCCACTGGAGAAGGAAATGACAAACCACTCCAGTACCTTTGCCAAGAAAAATCCATGGATAGTATGGTCCATGGGGGCCACAAAAAGTTGTACACAACTGAACAGTAATTCACAGAAACACTACATTTGTTCAGTTGTTTCAGTTAGGTCTGACCTCTTTGTGACCCCATTTTGGGATTTTCTTAGAAAATATACTGAAGTGGTTTGCCATTTCCTTCTCCAGCTCATTTTACAGATGAGCACCTGAGGCAAACAGGGTTAAATGATTTGCCTAGGGTCACACAAGTAATAAGCGTCTAAGGCCAGTTTTGAACTCATAAAGATGAGCCTTTCTGATCCTTTCTTTATCCACTGCATGATTTAGCTGTCTAAACACTTAAAAATCCAAGACAAAAACAAAGATACCCCATCAAAACACAAGATGAAATTCTGAATCTCCAGTAGATATCATCTGCCAAATTGCTTATGACCATGTAGAAGAGAATATAATTGTCTATGCAGCTTACGCTTATGTGTGACCAAAATGTGGTATGAAAAAGGGGAACCTGACAAATTATACTGTAGTTTATTGAGTTGGCCAACTGGGGGCCCATGTGATTCTTAACAGATCTGGTATGCACAAAATCTTTGAAGGTCAGATGGAAGTGACTAGAGATGAATACGATGTAGAAAGCATTGATGATCAGCCTTGTGTATTTCCAAGCTACTTGGAAGCAGATCTTGCTAGAAGTCCTTCTTGAAATAAAGTCTTAGGATTACTTAAGGGACCAGTGAATGGTGGTCTATCCATTTTTCACAGTACTAAATGCACCACTAGTTATGATTCAAAAGGCAGTGAATTCAATGATGTAGTATATTATAAGCACAATGATGGTCTCAAAGTTTGTGGATTCTAAGCACAATGAAGAAGATGAAAACACTTATTAAATAAAGAAAAAAATTGTCACTATATAAAGAAAAATATAATCCCCTGAAATGGTAGACGTATAAGAAAACTCATGGGAGCACTTGGGGGAATCTGATCTATTCTCTGCCTAGCTGTCAAATTGATCTTTCTAAAGCAGAGGTATGAATGTCATACTCCACCCCACCCCACCCCACCCATTTTAACAAACACCAGTGGTTCCTCATTATCTTCAGGATCTAATATAAAATCTTGTATTTGACTTTTGAAGTCCTTTATAACCTGGCCCCTTGCTACTCTTCCAATCTTCTTACTGCCTTCCACATACCCTGAGATCCAGTGATACTGACCTCCTTGCTATCCGATAGATAAGATAGTTTCCTGACTCCGAGCATTTTCACTGGCTATCCTCCATGCCTGGAATTCCTGCCCTCCTCATTTCTCCCTTTTAGTTTTTGTTGCTTCTTTCAAATTACAGCTAAAATTTCACCTTCTACAAGAAACTTTTCCTGATCTCCCTTAATTATACCTTTCCACTATACATAATTGTTTATATTGTCTCCCCTATTAGACAATGAACTCTTTGAGAACAGGGATTGTTTTGCCTTTTTTTGCATCCCCAGTGCTTAGCACGGTGCCTGTCACATAGTAGGTATTTAATAAATGCTTGTTGGTGACTTGATTTATGAAAAAAAAAACAGGAAGAATGTTAAAAAGAAAAGGTAGAACTGTCCCAAAATGTCTCTTGCCCCAAAGAAAAATCTTGTTACTCAGAAGGCAAGGTTCCTCAGAGCCCAAGAAAATGAGAAAGCTAAAACATCACAATCTATAAATTTCTACAAAGATTTTCAACCTAATATAATTAACTTAAATTTAACCAGAAAAAGGAATGGAACTAACTATTGTATTGTTACAGTGAAATTATTTGTAGGAAAGCAATTCCTGTATTCCATAATAAAAAATAGCGTGTCTGTTGTATATTTTGACAGTTTTACATCGAAAGCCCCCCAAAGGTAACTGGTCCTAAGTCAGTAGATATAAAGTATTGTAGGAATAAAAATGATGCTGGATCTCAGTTATGCTTCAGCTTTCCACAGGGATCTGAATTCTTGCTCTTATAAATGAAACCGTTCCACTCACATGGATGGCCATGGAAATTTCCCTGCACTGAGCAAGTAAGAATTTTGACACCCAGGAGAATGGATGGTAGATAAATATGAACACTTTGAATCAATCAACAATGAGAGGAATAGAATGTGTGTGTGCAGGTATAACATGTTTGTCTATACATATATGTGTCTGCATGTATTAACACACATATATGTAATCTTTATATCTGTCTACATAACAAATACACAGTACAAAGAAGTTATGGCAAAAGACAGCAACTCAAATCCAGCAAATGTTTGGCAAGTGCACTTCATCTGGAAAATGGGGATACTGAGACTGACAGATTAATTGGCTTGCCTAGGGTCACAAAGCTAGTGTCTGAGACAGAATTTGAACTCAGGTTTTCTTGACTCTTACTAGCTGTGTGACCCTAGGCAAGTCACTCAATCCTGTTTGCCTCAGTTTCCTTATCTGTAAAATGAACTGGAGAAGGAAATGGCAAACCACTCCAAAATCTTGGCCAAGAAAACCCTAAATGGCATCAAAAAGACTCAGACACAACTGAAACGACTAAACAACAACTTCTTGACCCTAAGTCCAACACATTCTCCACTGAGCTTCATCATAAGAAAACATCATCATGGAGATTGCTTCAGTTTTGCTACTCTCTCTTCATCAGTACCTGCAATTTCTTCTGGTTCTCTGACTGGAAGACTGGAGGCAATGTTAAAAACAAACAAACAAACAAAGAAACAAAACCCTCCTCCCAGAGCTTCCCTTTATATAGGGCTCAAAATCCCAGCCATCTCTTCATTTGCTACCAGCTTCTCTGCTCCAATTTAACTCCACCTTCATCTTTATCATGCCCCCAAGCTGAATTCCCTCTGACAAGCCCTTTCTTTTGTGTATTGTTGTCCTTATTAGATTGTAAGCTCCTTGTATCCCCAGGTTTTAGCAAAATATCTGGCACATAGTAGGCACTTAATGGATGTTTATCCTATTGTATTGCATTGTATCATACCTAATTGTACCTGCCCTCAGGGAGCTCGTATTCTAATGAGGAAATAAACATATGTATGTATATGTATATGTGTGTGTACATATATACACATCTACACACATATAATATACATATGTATATTCTACATATATGTACATATAAGATATATACAGAGTAGATGGAAATTATGACAGAAATACAGAAATTCAAATCAGCAAATGTTTGACAAATACCTACTATGAAAAAAGCACTAGCCTGGTTGCTAGAAAAATGTTGGGTTGTTAGTTCTTTATTCTCAAATAGGACCAAGGACATCAGGAGGTTGATGTCTTGACTTGCAAGTGAATTGGATTTAAGAGAGGCAGAGCTGTGCAGAGTCATTAGATTTACTCTCTCCTCTAGAGTTATTTGGAGTCCAATGGCAAGACATGGGTCAGACAACTGGTGATGCCCCCCAAAAAATGAGTATTGTGCCATTTACATAGTGCTCTGATGTTGCCAAAGAGCTTTCTTACCACAACCCAGTGAGACAAGCAGTGTGAATAATATCATCCCCATTTCACAGACAAAGACACTGTGACTGAGAGAGGCGAAATGACTTCCTATGGTCACACAGCTAGGAGTGTAGTCCTGTTGTTCTGAATCGAAGTCTGGTGCCCTTTTCATGGCCCAGTCTCAACTCCTGCCTTTCTTTGGCACCATAGTTATCATGAGGGGATATTTCTGCCTAGTACCTAATGAGTTGGTACATGTGAATCAGCTTTTCAAAAGATTACTACCCTGCAATGCAACTTTACTCATGCTGTTTTCCGAAAAATGAGAAAATGGGAAAAAAGGTTTCTTTTTAAAAAAAAATCAGATTTTAAATGTAATGAATTACTTGTGGGTTTTTTTTTGGGGGGGGGGGGGCAAATCTCCCCTGAACAGGAGAACAAAAGTTAAGTCAAGTAATACAAAAGAATACACCTAATTCTGGTTTTGAAGATAAACAAAATACTTAATAATCAATTATAATTTTAAGACTTAATAAAAACAAAATATTCACTGGTATTCAAGAAATATCAAAGTATGTGACAGATATGTGTAAAATCACAGTGATAGCATCTTAGAGGGTGGCATTACAGGTGAGAATGAGAAAACAGAGAGTAATAAATCTCACTGCCAAGAAAGGGAGACTCCTAACAACATTGCATTTTCAACTGTACCAGGAAAGAAAATAGCTGCATTAATACCTTTTACTCTTCTAAGAAATGTTACAGCAAATATCTTTATTTGGGGTTGGCATTATTATAAGGAAAATGGTATAAATGACATTGTTGGTATTGGTCTAATTAAGCTAGAGTTCAACTATTGTCAGGGAAGACATAAGGCAAGAAGGGTTTATTGCTGATTAGACTTCACCCCATGGGGCCTGTGGCTCTTCTCTCTAACTGGGTCACCTTCTTTCCCCCTTCCACCATCGCATCCTATCTGGAGAAGTAATTATTGCCTAACAATGCCCTTTAGTTATTTCAGCAGTAAAGCACTTGAATTCCTCCATTAGCAAAAGAAAATGACTGCAGTGTCCATCTGTTTGTCTAAGCTCATCTGGTTTTCACCAAAAGGTCTAACCAAATCACTGTATTCAAAGCTGGCTCTGGTCGTTGGGTAATAGGCAAGAACTTATCTTCCATGCCTTCCCTTTTCATGAATGCCTCCCCTACCCCCTTTTAGGTACTTTCCCACCAGGTGTTTAATGCCTATTGACTGCCAAGGATGACATAGAATGACATTTCTTCAGCTTTTCCCTTAGGCTTGCCTTCACTTGGCTATGACCCTTGGCACAGAGCAACATTTTCCATCCCATCCTGTATCCTATTCCATTAGAGCCCTGTTATCACTTCAAAGAAAGATTAAAAAAAAAAAAACTGTGTTGGATCATGAGCTCCTTGAGAACAGGGACTGTTTTTGCCTTTTTGTGTGTGTCTTCAGCATTTAAAAAAGCATTTTAAATGCTTCTTGACTTGACCATGTGTTGACTGTCCTAAATGACATGTTTTGTTTTAACTGGGGCCTTTTGGAGCTAATTCTCCAACTGAAATGAATGATTCTGGTAGTGCGAACTTCAGGCACTGTCAAAGACTGATAGGAGAAATGTTTTGAGGGAAGACAAACCTTACAGTGACGCTCCAATCACACCCTGTAAGTCATTGATTGTCCAGCAAAGCCCACACTTACATCAAGTCTTGCAACTGTATTTGAAATGTCACTGCTGTCTAGTAAATAGAGGTGGGTTTTTTGGTAATCCCAGTCAAGAAACAGAAAAAAAGACTGTCTAGAAATAATTGGGTAAATGAAAAGAAATCTGTTTTGTTTGTTTGTTAGAATTTAGCCAAATGACCATATATCTTTAGTCATAAATTTAAACAAATATCACCATCACACTCCACATCTGTCTAAGTCAACATATTTGGCTTACTTTCCCGATTGTTGGCATTTTACCTAGTGGAATGTTTTCTACATGTTGCTCAGCTTGTCAGACCGTTGGCATTTGGCTTCACAAGGGATAGTGAAGAACTAAGTAAGCATTTGTCTAAATAATTAAACCTCACCTAAAACAAGTCCTACAAAAGAGGAAAAGCTATGACCAGTCTTCACTGACCAGTTTCCACAGAGTGATCAACTTTCTAATTCTCTTTGGCCGTGTAGTCGCAGCCTACCCTGACCATCCATGGTTAAGCTACTGACCCAAGAGGAATTGTGTTAAATAATAAAGGAAGGAAGGAAGGAAGGAAGGAAGGAAGGAAGGAAGGAAGGAAGGAAGGAAGGAAGGAAGGAAGGAAGGAAGGAAGGAAGGGAGGAAGGAAGGGAGGAAGGAAGGAAGGAAGGAAGGAAGGAAGGAAGGAAGGAAGGAAGGAAGGAAGGAAGGATTTATAATAAGTCTACTACTTGGCAGTTACTGTGGTAAGCACTTGATAAATATTATCTCATTTGACCAAGAACCCTGGGGCATATGTACTGTTATTACACCCATTTTACACTTGAGGAAATTGAGAAAGACAGAGGTTAAGGATAAATGATTTACCCAGGGTCACACAGTTAGTAAATGTTTGAGGTTGAGATCTCTGATTCCAGGCCTAGGGTATCCACTGTGTCACCTAGCTGCTTTACTATGACTATAGGCACATACAAGTAGGTATTAAATGTCACAGGAAGATTATACTGATCAAAAGTGGAAACTACCATCCATGATAATTTACTATACTATCTAAATAACTGGAGAATTCTCCTAGCCTAGCGTTATCATTTCTACATATTTGAAATCCCAAGGTACTGAATTCTTCAAGTACTAATGCAGGATGATATATGAGAGGTGGAATTAAGTTAAATTGAGAAAAAGTTTCCTCACAATTAGAGCAACCCAATAACACAGGGGTATCCTGTTTCCTGCTCCCTACCCCCGACTAGTAGCCTTTGAGAAAAGGTTGGGTGATTATCAGTTATATTGCAAAGGGGACTCTTTTTGACTAGGTAGCTTCTAAGGCCTTATCCAAGTCTGATATGATGTGTTTCTATGACTGACCTCTCACGGCATTTATCTATCTGTCTAACTTTCTCCTTGTGGCTGTCTGGTGTCACACTCTGACTCTTCATGCTGGGTAAATTCATGTAGTCCTACAGGTACATGAGGTTCAAGTCTGAGCCCTAAGCAAAGTTCTCTCGTCTCTTTCTCTTGGGCAATTACAATATCTTAATGTACAGGTCTAACCCTATCATTCCTTCACTCAAAAACTTTCAGTGGCTCCTTATAGATCAAAAGGTAAAATGCAGTTGTGTAAGCCTGACATTTAAGGTCCACCGTAGTCTATTTCCAGCCTATCTTTCCAGCCTTGTTTCACACTAAGACTCTATATATTGTATGTTCCATTTGAACTCAACTGTTAGTGATATCCCAATGATCTTCTGCCTCCATGCATTGGCACAGTCTCTCCCCAAATTCTGGTACCCATTTCCCCCATATTGCTGCTATTTGAAACCCTTGTTTCCTTCAAGGTCCAGCTTCTTCCATGAAAGCGTCCCTTGTCTCCCTAGGTGACCTTGAACTCCCTCTCAATTTTTGCTAGTATATTTTGTTTTGTTTTTTTCCCCAATCACATTTTAACCAGATCACCCTTATCTGTGTCTATGAGTATATGTCAGGTGCTGTTCAATGGTAGGAAATAAGTTTTTCCATCTTTCTATCTCCCCCAGTCCTGAATGTAGGACTTGACTTAACAGTACATCCTTAATATTGTTTGAATTTACTTCCTCAATGATCTTATGAGAGTTGGCTTGGTTTATTTTTTTTTATACTGTCAGTATAATTATGCCAGTTTTAACTTCAGCTTCTGCAGTTGAGGATGAAGTTTAGACTACAGGCAACTGACTGACTCCATCATTTTCAGTTACCAGATACCAACTGACCTATTCAACTTAGGAAAATGCAGGGGGAGGTTGCTAAGTACTCATAGCAACCACAGTGAATGAGAACATCAGAGATTGGTCACTCTTAATCTTCTCCCCTAAGCAGAAGAGAAATTGAATACTGAAAAAAAAAAACACCACAGTGCAATTTTTCACATTAATTTGCATTTAGGGACACAAACTAATATCTAAAGATATTTCCATTTCCTATTCATTCCTCAGTGCCTCACAATTTCTGGAAGTCCTGCTGTGAGAAATATACAGCCATCATTCTTACTGTTTTCTAAACAAATGGTTACATATAAATTTGATTTAGAAGATGTTAGCAATATTGGACACTTTAATTGCTATTTTTGAAATGTCAAGACAGAAACAAATAATTGAATGTCATTCTATTTTACAACAATTCAAACAATTTAATTTTTATGAAAAACAGAAAAGGACACACACTCATCTAACATACAGACTAAAAGTACACAAAGAAGAAAAGGAATCCAGTCAGACTATAAAAAAATAAATAATCTCTTAGTCAAAGTCACTCAGCTCCAGTATTGTTAGGAAACACTTTTTTTCTTTATTAAAGTAGCTATTGTATTACCTAAGATTTAACTGCTAAATGTTGAAAGTTGTCATTTTAAGAAGTAACTTGAATAAGGACTTATATCCTCTTAATTTGCAACCTTCCTCTATGGCTAAAGCTGACAACTCTAAGAGTGGCCAATGAAAAGTTAAGGGAGAGTATTGAGCAAGACTTGGTACAGTGACTACTTCTAGGATCTATGGACCTGAGCTTACCCTGAAACACCCACCAACCTCCCATTAAAGTCAATATGAGTTATGGATCTATGACCCTTTTAGTGGTTATTGTTCAATTAAGTGCATCTCTCAGACATCATAATCTATTTATTGTACATCATTTATAAAGCTATAACACAAAGGTGCTACAAAAGGAGGTGGTCCATGAATAATTGATCACATGGAAGAGCATAGCCTCTTAGTAAGAGGTAATATCATTCTATGTGAATAGATATATGACTGTGGGTATACACTACAGTGAAAGTACATATGTATCTTCAGCTCTGAAGAGGATGCCTCTATCCAATGGCAGCCCTCTACAGAAGAATCTCTGTTGGAATTGTCTTTATTATAATGTTCCTTCTTTCCTTTGTCTTGATGGGCATGTAGTAGAAAAAATGCACCTAATTAGGTCTGAGGATGCACGACAATGGAAAGAGTGTCAATTTGAAGTGAGAAGAACTGGGTTCAAAGGCCAGTTCTGCCATGTTCTACCAGAGTGACCTGGGACAAGACACAACTTCTCTCATCCTTAGGGTTATGCTTTGAGAGGGTTGAACTTGGTGATCTCTGAGTTGTTTATCAATCTATACTCTTAAGACTATGGAAAGCATTATCTTTACCAATAAAGGGAAGTGCAGGGGTAATCAATCAATCACCAAGAATTTATCAAATGTCAACTAGGTGCCAAGGATTTTGTTAGCACTGGTACTACAAATACAAAAGTCAAACAGTCCCAGTTCTCACAGAGTTTGCATTCTATTAGAAGAATAGCATGCACCCATATAGGCATATACTAAATGATATGAAATAAATGTAATTATTTATGGAGACACATTAGCAGCTGGGGGAGGGGGTGAACCAGGGAAGATTTCATTTAGAAAGTAGTACCTGAATTAAGGTTTGAGGGAAACAAAGGATGTAAGGGGGAGACGAGAGAAGGAAGCATGTTTCAGGCATGGGGGAAAGTCTTTGCATGAAAAGAGGAGATCAAATGTTGTACGTGAGGAAAAGTAACTTCAGTATGACTGATCTGTTGTGCAAAAAAAAGAGTGTGGACAAATGTGAAATATAAGGCTGGGAAGTTAGGGTAGAACTAAATTGTGATTTAGATGCTAACCAGACAAGTTTGTATTTATTCCTGGAAGTAATAGAGAGTCACTAGAGCTTAGCGAGTAAGAGAGTGACACGGTAAAACCTATGTCCTAGGAAAATCACTTTGGCAGTAGTATGATAGAAGGACTTGCAAATGGAAGGACTCAGGATAGGAAGACAAAGTAGAAAGTTATTGCAATACTCTTTGTGAAAGAAATAATGAGGACCTAATCTATAATGGCTATATGAATAGAGAAAGGGAAAATGTAATCGATATTGTAGAGTTAGGCCTGACAAGACCTAAAGAACTGAATATTAAAGACTAATAAATTTTATAATTTAGAACTTGGCCTAAATCATTCTAGGAGTGATTTGATGAACATCACCTTTCCAAACTAGGTCAGCTTAAGCTACATACATCACCTCAACTAGAATCCCTCCTTGTATTCTGATTGGACTGTGCCTTCTAGTGGTTTTGAAGGTAAGCATCATGATATGTTATAAAGAGTTGCTATACTCAAATTTATTAAAGGTTCTGGGCAGTGGTTTTTATGGGTATAATACATTTGGGATGTCTTCCTAGTGACCTGAAGAATGATGGGAAAAGGTCATTATAGTCATAACAGTCCATTTGATAAAAGCAATCAGAAGTTTATTCCTTTAGGAGGCTACCCATTCTCTTCTCTCATAAGAACAAGAAAATCATGATCACAAAAAATCTTCACTTAAAATTATTGTTATGTTCATCTTGTCATGAAATACGTGATCCAGTTTACATCTTTTGGTTGACTGCTAGAATGAATTGGATGATTGAGGTATCTGATTGGTGGGTTAGGTGACAGATCTTCTTTTACATGACCCTTTCCAACCTTCAGGCTCTTCATTTAGCAGCTTCCATAAATACATCTTGTTGCCCTCTTTCCTTTCCTTTATTCCTTGAGTTGTCTACCCAATGTGATGAAATCATTGCCCATCTCTTCTAGGCTAATGTACTTCTACTCTTCATCAGCATTATTTTACCCTCATTATCTTGCCAGGACATTTGACCCTGCTTTATCACCTATAAGACCTTAAGGCACCATATAAATGTCTGCTGTTATTAATATTATCATCATTACCTAAGCTGTGTTATATGTCTGTACCAAGCAGAAGCCATTCTTTCTTCCCTTTTTATGCTACATTTTTCTTTTCTTTCTCTCTGCAGAATCTTATGTAGTTTTCTTTATGATCTTTGCCATCTGACCTCTTCCTTCACCGTGGTTCTTTCATAACCCTTTACTTACCTAAATCCTCTTATCTTGAATTCACATGATGAATGTAATACATTTTAATGAGATCTAACATTTGTTACCCTAGAATCACCACGTAAATTATGTGAAAGAACTAATGATGTGGGAAGGAGGTGATGCTCTGTAGTTATAACATATAAACTTTTGCTAGTACTACACAAACTCTGTAAATGTGTAGCAGGAAAAGAATGAGGCATTTCTATCCTAAAAATAAGTTGAGACAACTTCCCATGTTGTTTGAAAAGCTTTCTGCAAATAGCAGCTCTCTGCAGAGAGAAATAGAGTATATGAGACAAAAGTAGTTTCTGCTTGACTTTAGAATGCATTATGTTTCTACTAGAATAGAGGTGTGTCTGATGTCTACAAAACTTATAATATGGAAAATATAATTATGAAGAAGTTGTGTGCTGGTGTAGAAAGAGCACTGAACCTGCAGTCCAAAAACATAGATTCAAATTCTATTTCTACCACTTGTACGACACTGGTAAAGTCATTTCATAGCTCTAAGCCTCCATTTTCTCATCTCTATAATGGGAATAATGATGTATACATTACTTACCTCAGAACACTATTATGAGGGAAATAGCTTAAAAACTTTAATGAGCAATATTTTTTGTTGTTAATAGCACATTTATAAAACATTTTTTAAATATAATATATAATTAAATATTACAAGCTATTAGCATTGGTATTGATGAACATAAAACAATATATTTAAGCCGCTATTATTATTATTAGCCATATACCAATAGGCAATTCACCTAACCTCCCTGAGCTTTAGTTTCATAATCTATAGAATGGGGTGGGGGGATTTGGACTACCTAATCCACAGGATTTTTGTGAAAATGCTTTGTTAACCTTAAAACTTTAAAAAAAAATCTGAATTTATATAAGTTTAAAAAATCATGTATTTTCATAATGAAGATGTGAATTGAGCAAATACTTCATTGGCAAAATGATTGTAGTATACCAAACCTGCAAGGAGCTCTAAAAATCATTGTGTGTGTGTGTGTGTGTGTGTGTGTGTGTGTGTGTGTGTATGTGTATGTTTGTGTGTGTGCACATGCGGGTGTGCGATTGCATGTGTGTGTCCCTCAGAGTCACTCCTTCTGTTGTCTGGTGGCTGTAGGACCATAGGATTATGACTTGAGAATTAGAAGCTAGCTTAGAGGTCATCTTGTTGAAACCCTTCCTTTTACATCCTGGAACCCAGAGAGACTAAGTTACTTGCTCAGGACTTTACAAGCAGGAGGCAGAAAAGCTGGGACATGAACTGAGGTCCTTTGGGTCTAGAACCAGAACGCCGACATCTTAAGACATCAGCTATTTGAATCAGAGGAAAGCTATGTTCTATTAAATGTGCAAATGAGAAAACTCATTCTGTGGCTCTCTATTAAATGACACTGACTTGTTACTTGAAACCAGAAACTGGTGAAAAATATGGTGAAAAAAATGGTGAAAAACTCTTATAAGCAACCACATTGTTTCAGAGGAGCAGGAAGTCTACTTCAGGCAATGCAGTGCATTAGCCAGGCTACGTCACTGCCTCATTTAGACAAAGAATCTCACAATGATAAGGTCCTCTTGGAAGGAGAAGTCATTTAGTACAGTACCTGAAAAACAAACAAACAAACAAACAACAAAAAATCCAATGCCTGCCCCAACATTTCCAGGTAGTGATCACTTAATTTTGGCCTGAAGACCTCTAGCAATGGGGAGATCACTCCTTCCTCAAGCACTGCATTCTACTTTATTTTACTCCTTTCCTCTTATGCTAAAGATAGCCCTCCTATTGTGCAGGATTATTTCTAATGTTCTTTATATCAGTGTATAGTGGAAGATAACACACATACCAGTTTTTGACAACTTTCTTATTATTGGAAATGATACATTGGCTGCTATTGTTGTTGTTTGTCCTTCGTTCTCAAAGAGGACCATGACTTCAGGAAGGTAATGCCATGACTTGCAACAACTGATCTGAAGGAAGAAAACTGAGGGGGGAAAACATTTATTAAGCAAGTACTCTATGCCAAACACTATACTAAACCCTATACAAATACGATCTCATTTTATCATTACAATAACCCTGGAAGGTAGGTGCTATTGTTATCCCCATTTTACAGTTGGGGAAACTGAGGCAGACAGAGGTTATGTGAATTGCTCAGAGTCACACAGCTATGAAGTATCTGGGGCTGGATTTTAACTCAGGTCTTCCTGATTCCAGGACCAGCACTCTATCCACTGTGTCACTTACCTTGCTGTGGCTTACATTCTACTGAAGCCAATAGAATATAAATTCTGTGAGGGAAGTGGTTGTCTCATTTTTGTCTTCATATCCTAAGTGCTTAGAACTCTGCTTGCCTCTTGTAGGCACTTAATAAAAGTTTATTGGCTTAAGTTTCAGAAATATCAGTCCCCCTGAAGGCATTTAATGACAAAATAATGACAATCTCAGGGACTTCATTAGCCAAATTAAAAGACTTTGAAACAGTTTAACTCAATCAACCAACATATATACATATGTTTATATGTATACATACATATATATACTTATATACATATCTACTCTAAACAAAACATGATTTTTTTAAAACACAGTTAACAATGGCCATTCTCTAAACATAAAAAATAAAATTATTTAGAGACTTTAAAATACATACCATCCCAAACCACTAACAGTTAAACTCTAAGAGAAAATAATAATTTTCTGGGTGGGAGGTGGGGGCTGGGAATAGGGCACAAGGAGAGAACAGAAATGACTTGCTTTAGAACCTTATCCAAGAGGCTGTTTTTATTAAAATGACGTTGCATGAAGGAGTAAGTGTTCTAGCACATTCTGGTCTAAGTCAGGGAAATGAGGCTATCTTTCTAGCAATTCGCAAGTAGCAGCATGTTCCAATGCATTTTAACAGAACACAATGAGTCTGGGCTCTGTTCTCTAACCCTTTATATACTTGAGTATACATATAGAAAAATTACTTTATCTCTTTGTACTTCAGGTTTCCCCCATTCAGGATGAAGGAAATGCGTTTTACCCATTTGGAGTCAATCACTCCAAACTGACTCTGGGTCATTTAGAAACACAAACAAATATGTTTAAAATTTAAAATTGACAACTATAGAAATGAAAATATCTCTAGACAACCAAAAAAATCTGTTTTTTAAAAAGTGGACAAAGTTGTTACTTCTAAAAATTAGTGTACAGTTCCATCCTACCTTTTGCCAAAATGGAAAACTTCTAAAGCGTAAGGCTACTTTTACTATCAGTCATAATCACCTTCTGCTGACATTTTTCTGGGCTGTTTCAGTTTCCTCAGCTCACGGGGATTTGGGGGGCACTTAATTTTAATGTGTTGGGGTTACTGCTGCACAAAACAAAATTTGTCAATGAAAATAAACACCTTTCTGAGAGCAGCAAAAAAAACAAAACATGGTGAACTTCTGATATCAATTGAATTTGACATCTACAATTAAGTAAATTACATTAAGCACCATTCAGGCAGCCTCCTCAGGTGAGGTCCCCACAAGCTGGCACCTCATGCCCTCCATCTCCTGCTTCACTGAGGAAGAGCTGCTAGGAGCCAGGCCTGGTGTGTTCCGTCTGAATGTGGAGTCTCCTGCTTGCTGCTGCTTCCTCATAACCATGACCTCTCAATTCTTTCCCAGGTGATCTCCTCTGTACTAGGTACTCTCTGCTCTTCTCCCCATCTTGGCCCCTTGGAGAACCATTTCATCTCCAGGGCTGGGGAACCTGCCCCTGAACACTGTCCTCATCTCTTTAATCATGTCACAGATTATGCTTTGCCAAGGCTCAGCCTTGGTTCACTCTCACCGTTCATTACCTTCACTCCTATATGTGTGGTGCTGAACGAAATTGCAGAAAATCAAGCAGCCATTCTGATTGGGTCCACTAAAAATTTATGTTACATAACCTCAACTGGGCCCTCTCTGCTGCTAGGCAATCTTACTTACTATACCTCCCTTATCAAAACATTGTTCCACTCTCCACAGTGACTATTACAAACCTTTCCAACCCTCCTCAAACCTCTCATGGCTCTTACTCCTCCCATTTTCTCAGCTAAGACTAAGAACCTTGTTCCATATACTACAGAAAAAACATTGAAGCCATTTGCCATGAATTTCCTTCTTTCCCCTTTTTCTCATCTCCTATCAATCAGATGCCTTCTGCAACTGTTTCCTCTTTCACCCTTGTCTCACATGATAAAGTGGCCTTACTCCTTACCAAGGTTAGCCCCTTTACTTGTTCAAGTGATTCCATTTTACCCCATCTCCTCCAACAGATTGCCCTCTCCATCATCCTCACTTTCTCACTTATTTTCAGTCTCTCCCTGTCAACTGGCTCATTTCCCACTGCCTACACACATGCCGATGTCTACCTCATCCTGAAAAATAAAACTTGCTCTTGAGCTTTCCATCCCCAGTATCGTCTACAATAGATGCCTCCAATTTCTCTCTTCTCAGTCTCTTCTTAACCCCTTATAATCCAGCTTCCAACCTTATCATTCCATCAGAACTCCTCTTTCCAAAGTCACTAATGTTCTCTTAGTTGAAAATCCAGTGATCTTTTCTCAAATTTTGTTCTTTTTTACCTCTAAGTAGCCTTCAACACTGTTGAGCACCCTCTCCTTTGTGATACTCTCTCTCTCTCTCTCTCTCTTTTTTTTTTTTTGGCAATTGAGGTTAAGTGACTTGCCCAGGGTCATACAGCTGGTAAGTGTCAAGTGTTTGGTCTAAGGCTGGATTTGAACTCAGGGCCTTCTGACTTCAGGGCTGGTGCTCTATCCACTGCGCCACCTAGCTGCCCCTGTGATGCTCTCTTTTATCTAGGTTTTTGAGATACTAATTTCTCTTGGTTTTCCTCCAACCTATCTACCACTCCTTCTCTGTCTGCTTTGCCAGATCCTCTTCCAGATCATGCCTTCTAACTATAGACCTCCCTCAGAGTTCTGTCCTAGGCCCTCTTCTATTTCTATACTCCCTCTACATTACTTCATGTGGTGATTTCATCAACTTTCATAGATTTAATTACTGTCTCTATGCTGATGATTCTCAAATCTACCTGTCCTTTTCCAAACTCTCAGCTGACCTTGTCTCTCATTTCCAACTGCCTTTCAGACATCTCAAAATGGATATTCAGTAGCCATCTCAAATTCAATATGTCACGAACAGAGCTCAGTACCTTTTCCCCTACACCCTTTCCAATTCCTACTTTCCCTGTTATTATAGAAGGTAACACCATCTTCCAAGTTCCTCAGATTCACAACCTAGGAGTCCTAGTGGATTCCTCACTGTCTCTCACCACACCCACCTCTCTATCCACCTCTTAAATATCCTCCTTTTTCTCTTCCGACACTGCCACCACTCTACTGCAGACCCTCATCACCTCATGACTAGACTATTATCATAGCCTACTGGTGGGTCTGCCTGGTTCAAGTGTCTCCCCATTCCAACCCAGTCTCCATTCAGACCCTTAAAGTGATTTTCCCAAAGTACAGATCTGATAATGTCACACACCCCCAACCCTAAAATTCAATAAATTCCAGTTGCTTCGTATTGTCTCTTGGAGCAAATACAAAACGTTCTGTTTGTCATCAAAAGCCCTTCATAACCTTGCCCTTTCCTACTTTTCCTGTCTTCTTATGTGATCCTGTGACACTGGCCTCCTGTATGTTCTACGAACAAGAAACTTTATTTCTCAACTCTGGGCATTTTCTCTGGTCGTGCCCCATGTCTAGAACTTGCTTCCTCCTCCTCCTCCTTTAAGTATCAACTAAAAGTCCACCTCTTACAGGAAGCTTTCTCCCATCTTTCTTAATTCCAATGCCTTCCCTCTATTAATTATTTCCTGTTTATCTTACATACAGTTTTTTTTTTTTTTGGTATATATTTGTTGTATGTTGTCTTCCCGATTAGATTGTAAGCTCCTTGGGGGCAGTGATAATCTTTTGCCTCTTTTTGGAGCCCTAGTTTTTAACACAGTATCTGGCACATAGTAGGTGCTTAATAAATATTATTAATTGATTTTACCTGTCCAAAACATATTCTGATCAAGACCATAAGGCATAATTTATAACTGTACACAAATTTGACTATAATAATGTTAATGGTATCTAGTTTGTGTATAGTTTTAAGTTTTGTAAAAGCACTTCATATATTATCTAATTTGATCTTCACAGCATGAGGGTGAGAGATAGGAAGGGGGATATAAGGTATGAGATAATGTATAAATAAGTAGCTATTTGAGCATGAAATACAGAAGTCAGTCCTGTCCTGTATACATTCATGAAAATTCTCATTTATACAAGGAAATGGGAATCCTGATGCACTTACAGGTTTCGCTAATCAGTAATGTACTTTCTCTCTTTCTGTATATATACATACATTTATGACATGTATACAGACACATATATCCATTTATGTATATATGTGTTAAAAGTAAAAGATGAGTATGCATATATGAAAGATGCATGGATATAGGAGGGAAGGAGGGAAGGAGGGAGGGAGGGAAGGAGGGGGGGAGAGAGAGAGAGAGTGTGTGTGTGTGAGAAAGAGAGAGAGAGAGAGATTGAGAGAGAATTTGGTCTAGATTTGGTTTAGGAAATTCCTGCTAAGGAAATTTCCACCACTCATGTAAACTGATAATTATTCTGAGATTAAGTGACTTGCCAATGGTCACAAAACCAGTATGTGTCAGAGGAAGGACTCCCTGTCTCCAAGGCCAGCTCTCTGTCCACTACACTACCGTACCTTCGTTATTTTCATAAGAATTACAATGTTACAAATAGTATTTATATAGTACTTTAAGGTTTCCAAAGCACTTTACATCCATTCTTTCTTTTAGCCCTCGCAAACAACCCTGTGAGGTAGACACTACAGATATTATAACATAGAATCGTAGATTTGGAGCTAGAAGCCACCAAACCCAGTCTCCTCATTTTACCAATGGAGAAACTGAGGCTCAGTGAGGTTAAGCGACTTGCCTAGGGTCACACAGCAAGTGAGTATCTGAATCATATTTAAACTCGGTTCCTTTTGCCTCTTAAGTCCAGAACTCTCCGCTGCATCACCTAGCTGTCCCTAAGTTATGTGAATAACCCAAAGTCAGTCACAGTAAGACAGGCGATTAAGGGCAATTAAGAGCGTCCCTACCTCTCTGATCTACTCTTGATCTTGTGCAGGTGGAAAAGGATTCATTCAAACAACAAATAAAAATTTTGGGTCTCTTATTTTAGGTATCTTACATAACACATAGTCCCTTCTTCGTGAGACTGAGTTTTTTAAGTGCTGGAGAAGACCACCTGCCTTCAGACATTATGAGCCACAAGGGGTTAGGTCCAACTAATAGAATACATATTGACAAAGGAATACAAGGCTTCTGGGTCAGTCGATAATCATTCAAAAATATCCACTTTTCTGTTTCTAAATTAGATGTAGTATGACTATAACTGCAATACTTACATGGCACTCTAGATAACTGGTGATTATTTTGTAAAATACAGTCCTTCATAGGCCTGAGTTTCTTTTCCTTTTTTTTTTCTTGGGAGGGGGGATGGTGGTGATCTCAACAGTTGGCAATGAATTAGGTATATGGGATGAGTGAAAGTGAAAGAAGAGAAAGTTAGGGGGACCTAGTATAGATAGAAGGCTTTCTCAAGTAAAGAGTGTTCCCTGTCTTAAACCCTAAAAAACTGAATGACATGAATTCAAATGGCCCAAGCAGCATCTCAACAGAAAAGATATGATTACTTTCCTAGGGGGCCCTTTCTGAGAGACCCTTTCAGTGGGGATATTGCTAATGTTCAAAAAGCCTTTCCTTCGCTCTGTTTTCTCCCCTCCTTTCACTCTCTTCTAAGTCTTTTGCAATATGGCTTCTGATCTCATCATTCAACTGAAACTAGTTTATTCAAAGTTAATAATAATCTATTAATTGACAGATCTAATAGTCTTTTCACAATCTTCATCCTTTGTAACCTCTCGGCAGCATTTAATAATATTGATTGGCCTCTCCCCTATAGGTTTTCCCATTGTTCTCTCTTGATTCTAGCCATTCAACAAAAGTTTGTTAATAACTGCTATGTGTAAAACACTCCTAGGCATGAGAAATTACACTGGACTTGATCTGAAGGAACCTACATTTCTCACTGGTAAGACTGGCCACATAGAGATAACTAGATTAAAAAATAGGTAGGCAGATTGGTAGATGAAGGTTAGATGGATTGATAAATAAATAGAGATAGATAACAATAACAGGCATCCTATGTAAATTGAACAAAGGAGTCACATAGATAAAAAGTGCCAAAACAGTTCAAAAATGGGGTGATTTCTATTGGCAGAGGTTATCAGGGGAAATCAAGCCTCACCTGTGAAGTGAGGCTTCAAGTAGATCAGGAAGAAAGGGTAAGACTTAGATGAATGCCACAAAGTTGGGGAAGGGGAGGGGAAGTTCAGGTAGGAAGAACTACCTAGCTTGCCCATTTCTCATTAGATATTAAACTAATACTGAGCCATTAATAATATTCCATCATTTACATAATGGCATACAATGTATAGCACTTTTGTATAAATTGATGAGTATCACGATTACTCTATGAGGAAAGACAGGGAAGGTTGTATTATTCCCATTTTCCAGATGAGGAAACTCAGGCTCAGGAAGGATAATCAATTTGACCAAATGGACATGGCTGGTATGTAATGTAGAGATCAAGATCTCTTAACTCCTGGTTCCATGCTCTTTCCTTAAGAAAAAGTGGAGTGCCCAGATTTTACCCTTTTTTCTTCATTGGCAGAAGAGATGTTGACTACATGCTAAGGCATTGGGGAGGAAGTAAGCACATGTGATTGCCTAAGCCCAAATGTTGTAGGTTGCTGACATGTGATGAACATTAGAAGTAATAGAAATGTACTGACAGTTTATATCCCATTTCAGCAGGCTACAGAATCTTAGAATTGATGCTAAGCTTCTAATCATCAATTCAAAATTGTTAATTATAGAGCTAACAAGATCTGTACTCTCATTATGGTGAGTAATGATGGATCCAAAGGTGAATGCAAATAGCATCTGAGAGTTGGAAAGCACCTTAGAGATTTGAGTCCAAATTCCCACTCAATATAGGAAGCCTTTCTACAATATCCCAGGGCATGACATATTGAGAGCCAAATGCAAAAAGTTAATAACAGTGTGCAAATTGAAATGAACTTGATAAAGATAACCTATATTGACTTGTATTTACTGAAAGCACATACACAGATTATTGTTTAACCTCAAATTAGAGAAAAGCCCATTAAAATTTGTCCTCAGGCCATATTTTATCTAACAGGAGACTTTTTGAGTTATTTTCATTGCTAGAAACAACTCTTGATAGTCTTAACGAGAAACAACATGGCATAGCCAATAGAAGCCTGAATTTGCAGTCAAGAAATCCTACCTTTGACTCATACGGAGTGACCATGGGAAGATCACTTAACCTCTCAGTGACCTCAAACAGTTCTAAGAATCTAAGTAAGAGATAGTTGCCTATATTTGAATCTGTGGAAGGGATTTTCATATCAGGAGTTCCTGACACCATAGATCATAGGTTCAGGGAAAAATAGTCTTAATACTCATTTTATTTTGTCTCCATCTGTTTTTTTTTAGTTCACATAATTCCTGTCATTTTCTATTTCCATGTTTTTAGAATTTATTTTAAATTTAAGAATTATTAAAGTTTCTTTGGTCATAATACATCAATAATTCTCTACTCCCCAGGCACCTTGGTACAAAGAAAAGATTACTGGATTTAGATGAAGAAGGCCTAGGTTCAGATTCTGCCATTTTCTATCTGTATGACCTCAGGCCAGTTACTTCCCTCCTCTGGACCTCAGGTTCCTCATCTGTAAAATAAGGGGATTGAAGTAGATGGACTATGAGAGCCCCTCCAGCTCTAAATCTATGATCGTATTATCATTCTTAATAGTGTCTCCTCCAAAGGCACAGCTTATAACCTGTCCTTGCCTTCTCAACCCATTTAATCCTTGTCTAAATCCTCCCATAAGCCCTCAAAAGAGGAACCTCCAAAAATGCTGCAAGACTTCCTCAAGGTCTCTAGAGGGTACATAATAGCCACTAGTGTAATACTCATTATTGCAAGACACGGCGGTAATGTAAGGTCTCCCATGGATGAGAATGTCAATTTTGTTGCTGTCTGGAACATCGTTTACAAATGCAAATGTTTATTGGCTATTTCCAGCTGCCATTGATACCAGTTACAGCACTTCAAACCCCATCTATTCAACAATATCTTCCTTTGCAGGAGGTATATACCTTTCCAATGATACAAAACTCTTTATTGTTTTGTTTTGTTTTTAGTAATGTCTCATTACTTCATTACTCATTATTTTAACCTGAAGGAAATCTACACACAGTCTACATCTAACTCTCTCCTTTGTTTCATATCTCCATTTGCCATGACCTTCTTACCTGAATGTCCCACAAAACCAGAAACTTGACATATTGATAACTGACCTCATAACCCTCTCAGTTAAACTGTTTTATTCAGTTTCCATTCCCACAAATGCCACTCCGTTTGCAATAGTCCTACGAGCTTACAAACCTAATTTCTCACTTCAGCCTCCTCTTTCTTTCACCATCCCTTGTCCCAAGTCCACTCATCATTAAGTCTTGTGAATGTTTCATCTATGTCCCACTTCAGGGGCGTGTTGGAGCCAATTCCAATTGACTTGAGAGGGCGATTGTTAAATTTTCAATGTTAGCATTTATACCTTGAAAATAAGAAAACGCTACAAATCAGGACTTGATTTATTTTTATTGATTGTCTAGACAAGAAAGTGATGGAGAAAATGTTAATGATGCAGATTAAACTTAAAAGTGTATCATGTTTACATTTTTTTCATAAAACCAGCCTAACACACCCCTATACCTCCTCTATTTCTTTTACTTTTATTTCTTTTATTTTTAATTTATGGAATAAAACAAGCATTTCCATAACATAGTATAATAATAAAAAGTCTGCCCATGAAACTGCAAATCTATTATGTACAACTTGCTACTCCTTTTAAATATATAATAAAGTTATCATGTAAATTACTTTTTTCTTTTTCTTGTTTTTCCCTTCCCTCCTCTATTTCTACAGTCACAACCTTGATCATTGTGCTTTCACCTTGTGCTAGGAATACTTAATCTCAACTTCTCCAATATATTCCAACTTGAAAGCATTTTACTTTGCTTTACGTATATTTACTTATTTTACATTTATTTATCACATTATTTATTTATTATATATTTAAATTTTGCTTATCTTCTGAACATTCTCACCATGCCACTTTCCAATCTAAAACCCAGCTCCTCCTTATCTATAGAGCAGCAGTTCAAAGGATTGAGCCTCTATAGGCAAGGAAGCCAACACAATTTGTTTATGCCAGGCTGTCAGTGATTTACTGGCTTGAATTGTTTGTAAGATTTTTTCAACCTCAGGAGGAGGATACATCCTCCTGAGTTTATACAACCCAGGTATTTTAGTACTTGAGTCTCTCATTGTGATTGGTCAAGCCTTTATGTTTACCAATGGTTGATCCCTATTGGGCTACTCTCTGGTGCTGTGAACCAATTGGCATATTTGTGCTGACTCATGCTACTTTTTATCTTAAAAGGTCTCACCCATATTCATTCCCCTGGGTTTTTTCATATAAGGTCAAGCAGTCCTAGGCATCTCCCTATTGATGCCAGACAACATCCATGCTGCTGTAGGCATGTTTGTGCATGTGCAATTCACCTAAAAAGACTGATTTGATAGAGTAACAAGGTTGACCAGCCCTATACACAGATCAAACAAAAGTTTCATCAAAGTCTTCCATTAGCTACCCCCACAGCTTATTTCTTCAACTTCATTCAACATGGTCCTTTCATTCTAGTCAAGCAACTGCCATCCTGTACCAAATGTTTTAATTCTTCTTCACTATCTCTAGATATAAAATTCCCTTCCTTTGTGGAACCTTCTCTCGTACTACCTTGCTAGTCTATCCTTCTATCACTCTGAAAAGAATTGATTTAAAACTTATCTGGTCTAGGAAACCTTTTTAGATTAACTACTTTCCATACTGGTCACTGATCATTCTGTGTCCCTTCAAGTTGTCTACTCAATTTCATTGTTATTTAGCAGTTTTTGAATTAGAAAAAAAATCCCTATAATTGTTGAATTCATCTGACTCTGGTCTCACAGAAGCTACAAACTCATCAAGGGAAAGGAAACACATTTTCTATGCCTCACTCTGGTGCAATGAGTTAAATCCTGGGCCAGAACCCGATCAGAAGATTGTATGGTGGAAAGAGTACTAGACTCAAAGGACCTGGGTTCAAACCCAGCATCTGACATTTACTATCTTTGTGACCCTGGGCAAGTCAACCTCCCTGGGCTTTCGTTTTCATTTGTAAAAGAGAAGGTTGGACTGAATGGCGTCTGAGATCCTTTCTCCCTCTAAATCTATAGTTCTATGACCTGGGTTTATGTCCCAGCCCCATCACTTACTACTTCCGCGACCATGGGAAAGTTAACCCCTTTGATCCTCAGTTTCTTCTTCTGTAAATTAGGAATGCTAATGCTGCATTCTAATTTTTAAGGAAGTATTTTCTTCAGTAATCTTTTGGACTTCCTTTTCCATTTGGCCAATTTCGCTTTTTAGGGCATTCTTCTCCTCATTGGCTTTTTGGACCTCTTTTGCCATTTGGGTTAGGCTAGAATAGAGCAATTGGAAGCTAGTGACTTTATGAGAAATCAAGATACTGTAAAACAAATCCAAAATCATGAAAAATTAGAAAATAATGTGAAATATCTCATTGGAAAAACAATTGACCTGGGAAATGGGTCCAGGAGAGAGAATTTAAAAATTATTGGACTATCTGAAAGCCATGATCAAAAAAAGAGCCTAGACATCATCTTTCAAGAAATTATCAAGGAAAACTGTCCTGGTATTTTAGAACCAGAGGGCAAAATAGAAATTGAAAGAATCCACCGATCTCCTCCTGAAAGAGATCCCCAAAGGAAAACTCCTAGGAATATTATAGCCAAATTCCAGAGTTCCCAGGTCAAGGAGAAAATATTACAAGCAGCCAGAAAGAAACAATTCAAGTATTGGGGAAATACAATCAGGATAACAGAAGATTTAGCTGCTTCTACATTAAGGGACCACAGGGCATGGAATATAATATTCTGGAGAGCAAAGGAGATAGGATTACAATCAAGAATCACCTACCCAGCACAACTGAGTATAATCCTGCAGGGGAAAAAATGGTCATTCAGTGAAATAGAGGACTTTCAGACATTCTTGATGAAAAGACCAGAGTTGAATAGAAAATTTGATTTTCAAATACAAGACTCAAGTGGAACATGAAGAGGTAAACAGGAAAGAGAAAATCATAAGAGACTTATTAAGGTGGAACTGTTTACATTCCTGCATGGAAAGATGATATTTGTAACTCATGAGACCTTTGTCAGTATTAGGGTAGTTGGAGGAGAAAAAAATTATATGTACGCATATACAGATATAAATAGATAGATAGAGGGCACAGGGTGAGTTGAAAATGAAAGGGTCATATCTGGAGAATAAAATTAAGGGGTAAGAGAGGAATATACTAGGAGAAGGAGAAAGGGAGAGGTAGAATGGGGTAAATTATCTCACAAAAAAAAACAGAAAAGAAAAGGCTCTTACAGTGGAGGGGAAATAGGGGAAGGTGAGAGGGAATGAGTGAATCTTATTCTTATAGGATTTGACTTAAGGAGGGAATAACATACACACTCAATTGGGTGTAGAAATCTGTCTTACCCTACAGGAAAATAGGGGTGGAAGGGGACAAGAGAGTAGGGGAATGATAGAGAGGAGGGCAGATTGGGAAAGGTAGTAATCAGAAGTAAATACTTCTGAGGAGGGAGAGGGTCAAAAGAAAGAATAGAATAAATGGATGGGTGGGATAGGATTAAGGGAAATAGAGTTAGTTTTTCACAGCATGTCTACTATGGAAGTGTTTTGCATAACTGCACATATATAACCTATATTTAGTTGCTTGCCTTATCAATGAGGGTGGGTGGGGAGGGAGGAAGGGAGAAAATGTAGAACCCAAAGTTTTAAAAACACATGTTTAAAAAAAATGTTTTTACGTGCAACCAGGAAATAAGAAATACAGGAAATGGGTTACTGAAATCCATCCTGCCCTACAGGAAAATTGAAGGGGAAAGGGGATAAGAGAAGGGGGGGAGAGATAGAAGGGAAGGCAGACTAGGGGAAGGGGTATTTAGAATGCATGCCATCTGGGGGTGGGGGAGGGGTGAAATGGGGTAAGTAAATGTTAAAAACAAAAAAAAATAAAAATTACCATTAAAAAATAAAATAAAAAAAGAATAAAATAAATAAATAAATAAAAATAATGCCAGCATTAAAAAAAAAAAAAAGGAATGCTAATGCTGGCATTATCTACATCCCAGAATTGTTATAAAGGTAGAAATGAAATAACATGAAAGTTACATGCAAATGTAAGATAGCCAAAAGGCCCCAGCCAAAAAGGCCCCTAAGATCATTGATGTTTCTCAATTACATTGTTAATTTTAACCCAAACTGTGTTGTTAGTTTGAGAAGACTAGCTGTAACATTATTTGGTTCCTCACCTATTTTTGACATTGTTCCTTTAGAAGGAAGGAAACAACATTTATTAAGGACTTACTATGTGCCAGGCACAGTACTGTATTTTACAAATATCTCATTTGATACTCATAACAACTCTGGGAGGGAGGTGCTGTTATTATCCCCATTTTATACTTGAGAAAACTGAGATGGACAAAGGTTAAGTAACTTGTCCAGGGTTACACAGGTAGGAATAGTCTGATACTGAATGTACTCAAGCCTTCCTGACTCAAGGCCCAGTGTTCTATTCACTGTACAACCTAGTAATATGATTTTATTGAACAACATGTTTTCACAGAACCAGTTACCAGCATTAAGTGTGATTTATCTGTAGTATTATCTCCCCCTACCACCTACTACATGGTTCTGTTTCCTGTAGTTGCTCAAGAGAGTCTTCTTAATGAAATAACTAGCATCTCTATATTATGGGATAGTTTGTAAAAGTGGCCAAAGTAATCACAGTTATTTGTTTTCTGTGTAAAGTTGTTTTAGTTAGTAATTTATTCCAGTTTCATTGTTTACTACTCCACATAAGTACCTATGCATGTCTCCATACTCACCTCAACAACATTTCCATGATCATTTCTTTTTAAGTCACAGAACAAAGCATTTCCACTGATGAAGGCTTTCTGCCATTTCCCACGTACCTAATTTGCCATGATCATGTCTTCTTCCTTTTTTTTCCTGTAGGAGAAGGCAAAGTAGAGACACCACAGAGAAGCCCATCACCAGAATCGTATTTCAATGAAAATTTAGTGTTAATGAAGGATAATGAAGCTGACATGCATAAGTAAAAAGGTCACAGTAAAGCTCCCATTGAGATGAGAAGACAGGAGGAACACACAGTGAGAAAGGAATTGCCTCTTTTTAGTTGTGTTCACAGCAATCCTTACAAGGAGGAAAGTGGGAAGGAGTCCCAGGGCTCAGTCAGCAATTTTCTGATGTATGACATCTACTGTGATGGGCCAAGAAAATTATAATTAAATACAGGGAAAATGAACTATATTTTCCTATGAAAGAGTTATATAGAATGAGGGTTATACTGAGTCAGGAGACAGGGATTCTAGCCTCAGCAGTATAAGTAACCAGCTCTGTTAACTTCAAAAAGTTTCAACACCTCTGGAACTCAGTTTACTCATGTTCTTGTTGAGGAGATTAAGTTAAATTATCTCTGACCATTTCCTCTTTAAAATTCTGATTCTTTGACACGTGGGTAATTAGGAAGTCTGTTGGAATTATCAATGTATAACTTACTCTATAGCATATTAATATTTCTAATAACAAAAAAGAGGTCATATCCCAGTGGTACATTTTCATAAAAAACTTTGCAACCAAAAGAAAAATTTATATAGGAGATAGGATGTATCCTAGCATGGCAGACCCAATTCTGAAACTGTGATTTTGTGATAAGGTTCCTGGTGGCAATGATACCAACGAATCACTAAATATCAAGTAAAATAATGCCAAATGTGTCCAACAAATCTAGAAATCATTTATCTGGTAATATTGAAGTAGACAGAAGAAATGGCCTGAGGATGGGTTAAGAATAAAGTAACAACGCTATCTGTTCACCCCTGAGGAAGGTGGAGGGACTGGTTAAGACCTGGAGAAAGGGAACTCTCCAAAAGACCTCAACTAAGACACTTCAAATATCCTCAACTCCACTGTCCCTCCAGTAGTCCCAGACAGCATTCCTAGGGATTTAGGTGGCTATCTGTTCCAGAGAGATAAACTGCCCCTTCTCTGATCCTTCCTTCCTTCAAGTCCCTTAAAGGTATATCAGTTTTGTCTTCACAGCCAGCTAAGTACACCAAATGTGATTCCATAGACACTGGATTAAAAACCATATATCTTCCCAGTCACAAGATCATAGTCATGATCAAAGAATGTGTAAGTGTATTTGTTGGGGGAGGCTGGAGAGGGGAGAGCAGAGTTTAAAGAATAAAGGAAAGAGAGAAAGGGTTATAGCCTAAAAAATTTGCCTAAGTTTTACCCTATTCACCTCCAGCTTGACTGGACAAATAGATGATATACACAGATATACTTTCAACCTACTAATGCAGGCAGTAAAACTTGACATGATTTAGTATGGGGGTGGCATGAGGTATGGTTATGAGTTTTATGTTGAATTAACTTTGCACAAAAGACAGCTTTATTAAGAAGTGTAATGGAATGGTTAGGAGAGTTCCCTATCAACTTGATAAGCTTACAGGGCAGTGAACTGTCATCTAGTAGAGTGCAGACATACCCATTGGCTTAGCTTGACTCTTTTGTGTATTAATGAAAATAAGTATTTGAGTCTCAGTGACTGAAAAATTTGGTTGGCTCAGACTATCTGCTGTGGGTCAGAGTGACCCATTGAATCCTATAAAAGGCGTTTTTCTTCCCAGCACAGACCTTTTTTTCCCTTTTCTCCTTCTTTGAGAGTTCTAGAGAGCAGTGAGACTGATTCCCAGGGTATTTTCCACCATTCCCAGGAGTTGATAATAACTGCCTCGGGACAAAGACAAATTAGAGGTGAAAGTACTCTTATCCACAGAACATGAAGAGAGAGTTCATAGACTCCAAATTCGGGAATACAGTCTTCTGGAGGAAAAAAGGGGGAATCTTCTGGGAAGTATGGAGGGAAAAAAAAGATGCTAAAATCTACTCTACTGTGAAAGAAGAGTTCTTGGACAGTATTAGCCTCTAGGGAATTTCTCATATGATACTCTCAGATGGAAATGCAGCAAGGCACTCACTCCGTCATAATGTGGTGAGGCAAAAGACTCAGACTTTTCCTTTATACCTTACATCATCTATTCAAACATTTCAACTCTATTATAAAAGGTGCTATGTTTAACAATCCTAAGAATGTTTCTTTTCTGCAGAAAATTAAAACTTCAAGGTAGTACCATAATATCTGATGCAGATATGAGTTTCTGGGAGGGAAGAATGCTGAGGGAGGAAGCCAGGAGAGGATTTGGGGGAACGTTACCTGTCTAGCAAAGTTGAGTGCATTTCCCTTCCTTTGAGGGCCAAGTCCACAAGGTAGTTCTATAAGACTGGATGTCTGGGTTGAAAATGAGACTTGTCAGAATGTTGGAGGCTGATCCTTTAACAACTTCATTCCTGTTTTCCTTCCAAGGAGAGCCCCAGTGATAAGATGTTATCAGTTTGGCATACAGTATAGGATCTTAAAAAAATATTGGACTCCTTGGAAAGGGGAGAGAATCTTAATAATTGTGAGTCTTTTGTTTATGTTTTGTGTCTGTGAGGTGAAACAATTATTACTTTGTATCCATTGCATGTCATGACATTGAGTCTTTATGCTGGAAATGGGAATTCTTTTACCCACATTTGTAGAGACATGGAAATAACCAATATTTGAGTTATCCTTTTACGTTCCCCATTGCAAAATTAGCCAAAGGGTTAGGATTTGTGGAGATCCTATCACAATTAGACCCAATCTGAGCACACTGAGAACTTAGGGTTCTGGTCCACGATCACCATGTTTTCCTGTTTTGTAACCATATTGTCACTGAATCAAATTTTGTTTCAAAGCATGGGAATTACCAGGAGGAAGACCAAATCAAATGAGACCAAAAAAACTGGTATTGAAATTCATATACATATAACATGAGAAATAGCTGTTGGAATAGCAATTTTCATTCATTTTTACTACCTACTGTGTATCCAGTATTTATCATTGTTGTTGTATGATTATTTCAGTCGTGCCTATTTGGGGTTTTCTTGGCAAAGATACTGGAGTATTTTGCCATTTCCTTCTCTGGCTCATTTTACAGATGAGGAAATCAAGGCAAACAGGGTAAGTGACTTGCCCAGGGTCAGCTAGTAAGTGTCTAAGGCTGGATTTGAACTCAGATCTTCCTGAATCCAGACCTGGTGCTCTATCCACTGTGCCACTTAGCTGCCTAGTACCCAGTAAGCATATGACACATTAAAAAATAATCCCTGTCCTCAAGAAAAGAGCCTAGAAAGACACCTAGAGAGACAAGCAAATACATTTAAGAGTATTCACAATATCTTCACAATATCTCTAAAAGAAGGCAAAGGAAGTTTTCATGGTGAAAGTGAGGCACAGATTGCTAAGTGACTTCTTCCAGTCACACATGGAGCGGTGGAGTTATTCTGGCTTTATGGTTTTGTTTTCACAAACTATCTTTTTTTTTTTTTTGGCTAGGCAATGGGGTTAAATGACTTGCCCAGGGTCACACAGCTAATAAGTGTTATGTGTCCGAGGCTGGATTTGGACTCAGGTCCTCCTGAATCCAGGGCCGGTGCTGTATCCACTGCACCACCTAGCTGCCCCATAAACTATCTTTTAAACATATAGTTTTCATGGGGGTGTGTGTGTGTGTGTATTTGTGTGTGTGTGTCTTCTGATCTAAGTCATTAAGGGTAACACTAGAGCTGTGTAATTTTCTTAATTTCAGGACAGCACAGCGTCACATTCAATTAAGTTTTCTAAAAAATGACAATAAATAATTTTTATAACAATGACACTCGCAAGCTCCTTAAAATTACTGAGTTAGGAAATGGAAGCTTTTGGTTTGAAGTGGTGTTAGACAAAATCTTATCGATGTTTATAAAGAGCAAATATCAGAGGTCCTCAGTATGAAATGTTTTGATAGCCATGGGTATATCCCCGGACCAAAGATTTGCTCCATTCTTTTCAAGGTAGCTTGTTTAAGGAGAATGATTGTTTATGCATCTGCAATATGTGAGACAGCCCCATAAATTAGTTGTCATGAATCAAATGTTCTAACCATTTTGTTACTATCCATTTGGGGCATATGCAAATACCAGAGCTGGACTTTTTAAATTTGCTATAGGGTGCTTCCCAATATATCATATCCCACTAACTATTGAGCAACCCATAACTGTTTTATGACTCCTAGGGTAAACATGATCTTTTATAAAATAATTGGGAAACTGAGTAAGTTTGAAACCCACACATATAACTTATCCCTAAATCTCTCTAGGCCTCAGTTTCCTCATCTGAAAAATGAGATTATACTAGAGCAGAGTGCCTCTATGGTTTCTTCTCTGGCTGTATGAGCCAAATATAAGTAGACATATATGAATACACATACAAGAATATGAAAAGGAAATGTGGTTTTGTCAGAGTGGGGGGGAACTCCAGGTCTGAGAACTCATTCCATTGTATTATTGTTGATGATGTAACAGGGTGTTGCCTGAGGCACATAGAGGTCATTGTGCCTTTCCCAGGGCCACATAGAGGCAAGATTTGATCCTATGTCTTCTTAACTCCAAACCTAGTATTCTATTTTGGTGGGCTCCATCTATGTGTGTGTGTATGTCTAACATACACACACACATACACACACACACACACATATATGCGTGTGTGTGTACATATATACACACACACATATGTGTGATATCTGTATCTACATGTGTATATGTCTAATATATACCTATATAATATGTCTATATATGTCTAATATATGTGTCGTGTGTGTGTGTCAGGAAGACTCCTCTTCATGAGTTCAAATCTGGCCTCAGACATGTACTAGCTATGTGACCCTGGGCAAGTCATTTAACCCTGTCTACCTCAGTTTCCTCATCTGTAAAATGATCTGGCATAGGAAATGGCAAACAACTCTAGTATCTCTACCAAGAAAATCCCAAATGGGGTCATGAAGAATCAGACACAACTGAAACAACTGAACAACAACAAACTAAAATGGATATACACACATATATTTGTGTATAAGTATGTGTACATGTATGTGAATATATATATTATATATATATATGTATATACATTTTGCAAAGTAAAGGGAAAATATTACAGAGGTTAAAATAACCAAAAATGCCCCTGAGTCTTTTTTTCCATAGCAGCAGGTTGATTAAGCTTAAGAAGGGCTTGTACAGCCAATTATGATAATGGCGTCATGGCATTTTCTCAGTTTGCAGTCCTAAGTAATCCACCATTGACAGGACTGAAACTGGAGATTCTGCTCCAGATTTGCTCTGAAACAGGCTGTTCTAGCACAACTCAATTTCATGGTCAAATGAGGGTAATTATAAAAAAAAAAAAAAAAAGCTTTCAGCCCTTAGCCTCTTGTGATTCTAGTTGCAAATGGAACCACTTCTAATCCTCTTCGAAGGTTTCAAAGAGCCAGCGGAGGGGGTGGGAGGTTACTGGGCTGGGGGTAAAGGAGGTAGAGGAGATTGAGCTTGTCCTCATGAGCACCTCTTTTGTGAGAATAGAAAAGAAGCATTCACTGATCGGTTTCTGTGAAGAGTTCAGTGCCTTGGAATATGTCTGTTGGTAATTAATATGTTTTTGGTTTCTAATGAAACCTGCTGAACTTTATCTGAACAGTCTCCATACTCCCAACCAATGCACAGAAACTTGTGGATTCCATTAAAGACCCATTAGGACTAATTTATTTTGCTTTCCATTTGCCACATTTAATAAATGAAATGAGTTGGAATTTCAGTGTCTGTCAAAAATGATACCTTTATGGAATATCTTTAATGTTTTATTGATGAATTTTTAACTGCATTGACATTCTCTAATACCTCACCCAACACACACTCAATTGAACCCTATCCTATTAAAAGGAGAGTTAAGCAGACCAAACAAAAACATCAACAATTTCCAATAGCTTATGCCTCATTTCACATCTGTAATCTACCACCTCCCTGACAAGAGGATATAGATATGGTCCTCATTCAGTTTTGGGAGTCAATACTGACCATAAATTGATCTTAATTCTAATTTCTACTGTTGTTTTCTTTTCCATTATTGTAATCAAATGTATATATGTGTGTATTTCTATATATGCTCATGTACATGCATATACATATGTGTCATTTTGCAAACCTTAGAGTACTACATAAACACTAGTTATTATGATGGTAATTGTGGAAATTATATGCTTTCTTTCACCTGCTTTACCCTGTATCAATTCATGCAAGTCTTCCCAAGTATTACTTTTTTTTCCTGAATTCTTCATAGTCATTATTTCTTGAGAAGAAATAATACAATGATACATTCCTCAAGAAACATGGAAAAGTTAAATAGCTCTTTAGGGGAGAATTTTTTCTTTTCCTTGAGCATCTTCCCTTAATGATGATAAAAAATTATCATTATCATTTCATTTTAAAAAGGAAAAGGCAGTATTGTCTGGTGATTTGAGGTCAGGCTTAAAATTTCACTGCTCATTGAAAACAATAATTTATATTTATATAATACTTTAAGATTTGAATTCTCTCATTTGAATCTCCCAATAACCTTGTGAGAGAGGTGATATTTTACAAATGAGGAAACAGAGACTTAGGATTGCTAAGTAACTTGCCCAGGATGACTCCAATAGTAAAGATTTGAGGCAGCACCTAAATCCAGGTCTTCCTGACTTCAAGTCCATAGCTTTAGCCATTATACCATACGGCCTCTCATATTCCATGTCAAATGGCTAACTGATCTTTCAAGAATCTACATGATATCTCTCCTTTTGAAGATGGAGAGTTGGTACCCAGATAAGTACAAAGAGAATAGACCTCCATTAGAGGTAGATTCTTGGTGTCTTCAAAAGTCTGTTTCTCACTTCCCTTAGGATCCTGCTGTTTAATCTCCTTAAGTAAAGCAAAGAGTTCACTTATTTTTTTTAAAGAATGTTGCATAACCCAATTGTTTGGTTACATTACTTTGTCCTCTTTTCTATGGGTTTATAGCATTTTAATTGCTGTTTTAGTCCCATGTTTTATGTAAAGCTCCTATAATTCCTTTGGTAGGAAAAAATGGAAATAAAAAGCATTATTATGAATTTCTCATTCTGCTAATGCTTTGATAGATTCCTTAATTCACTCCAGAATAAAATTGCTATATACATTGTGTGCTTTGTAAGATGTTACAACTGTGAGTAGGAGGACTATTTTTTGAGCAGGATAAACAGTAATAAGAGAGATGTGCTAACATTGATTTGTACTCACTTTTTGTTCAATGCACTTTGAAGACATTATTACAGTAAGAGATGAAGAGAGAAGAGTAGGATTCATTTGCCAGGCCTTCATCTCTGGAGAAGGTTCAAGATGTGATTAGGTCTTTGAAAACCATGGGCCTGGGCCTTCACTGAAGTTTAGGCTCCAAGAGAAAAGTGTCCACATGATACATAATGAGGGCATGTAATTCAGACAGAAGAGGCCCAGGACTCTGAGAGTAGGGTGCTGCTGATCCCACTAGATGGGGGTGTCTGCTTAATAAATCTGATCAAGTGCCCAAGCATGAAAACAGATTGGAATGAGAGCCAATTTAATTCCCACCATGCTGTTTCATGAAGGAAAGAAAGCTGTGCTTGAGGAGAAGCAGTGACATAAAGCTGTTCACCAATATAACAGAGTTTGTTGTCTACTGTCTCTACTGATTTGATCAAGGAAAGGCTCCCATTTAGATCTGAGCTATGATACTCTTCCATTAGGTGCTGAGAACTGTGGGTTTGAGAGTATCATCGCCCTGGGAGGGGGTGGCTAGTATGGGCAAAACAGTATAATGCCTATTAATCATGGAGCTTAAGCTTTTTGTTCAGTTCTCCTGAGTTTTTGAGTAATCATGGCCTCATCATAAAAACACTGGCTGCCTGCATTCTTCTGCCTCTATAATGAATACAACAGTTCTTGCCAGCCACCTCCATGGAAGCTGATGAGGAATAAAGGATGCTTGTAACATAGGATTTGGAAGAGATCTCCAAATATTGTTATTCTTTAAATAAACAAGTAGTAGTAGCAGCTGCAATAACATTTACTAATCACCAAAGAATAATGTTATGTGTGAGAAGCCCATACCACAGATGGAAACTCCAGCCTTTGGTAACCATTCTTCTAAGCTTCTGGCAGATGGGTTGAATTGGAAGACCCAACAGCAATTAAGATTTTAAAATGTGATTCATCATTGTTCTAAATGTCAGATACCTGGGGTGAAGGGGGAAGGAATGAATCCCTGTCTCAGAGAACAGTTTACCTCTATTCTAGCTCCAAGTGGGTAGGTTCTGAACAGGACGTGACAACAGTATGGTAGTGTAAAGAACACTGAAATCAAAGACAATGGAAATTTTATCTCTGTCACTTCATCCATACTGATTCAGGGTAAGCCACTTTACCCCAGTTTCCCATCTCTAAAATGATGGTAAAGCCAATCCCCAACGCTTTAGCTCTCCATCTCTATAATAGAGGTATAAAATTATCCTTTTCATCTGGTGGAAGGTGAACTTAAAAGATAATTCCATTAACTAGAGAATCAAAGACTCCTTTCCTCTTCTTCTGATCATTACCTTAATCTGGACAAGACATGGGTACTGAAGGGTATTGCTCTTAAATGTGTCAGTCAAGGCTCCCTTCACCTTGTCTGATCACTGCTCTAATTCTATTTTAATTAAATTCATTTTTCAATTAATAGGGATTTTTTCCTTTTCCTCCCACCTCCTCCCACCCCAGGGAGGGAAAGAAGAAAAAGAAAACACAATTAACATGCATAGTCAAGCAAAACAGATTTTTATATTGGTTCTGTCCAAAAATATGTCTTATTCTGCATATTTAGCCCATCACCTCTATGTCAAGAGGTGTATAGAATATTAAAAAGGAAAACAGAGTTTCTAAACTTTTCTCCCAGTTTCCTCAAAGAAAGTGGTTTGGTCTTTAGATTTAGTATAGGACACTATATTAGAATTGATAGCTGTGGAAAAATTGACCAGGATTCTCATTCAGACTAATCCAAAGACTTCAGACTAGGATGCTGAAGGGAGCAATATTGTCTTAATAACCTTTAAAAAGGGGTGAGGCAATATGATGAATATGGAAATAAGTTTTGCATGATTGCACATATATAACCTATTTCAAATTGTTTACCATCTTAGGAAGAAGGAAGGGTAGGGAGGGAGAAATTTTGAAACTCAAATTTTTATTAAAAAAAGAATGTTAAAAATTATCTTTACATGTCATTGGAAAAAATGAAATACTATTTAAAATAAAAAGGGGTAAGGACATAATCTACTTCTACAATGATATATAAGTAGTGGTTGAAGGAACTGAGGTTGTTTGGTGAAGAAGAAGAAGAAGAAGAAGAAGAAGAAGAAGAAGAAGAAGAAGAAGAAGAAGAAGAAGAAGAAGAAGAAGAAGAAG
>NW_020954590.1:76272343-76341301 GCF_900497805.2 Vombatus ursinus
AAGTAGACTTTTTCTACTTGGTCCTAGAAGACAAAACTAGGAAACATGGGTAGAATATGCTGAGAGGCAGCTTTGGGCTTAATATTGGGAAAAAGCTCTAACAATCAGAACTATCCAAAAGTATAATGAAGATGCAGTGTGGAATAGTGGGTGAAAGAGACAGCACAGGAGTTGGGAAGACCTGCTTGGATCCAAGCCTTTCTCTGGCACATATTAGGAATTTCACATAAGCTCTTAGTGCCCTGGGCAGCTCTCTGAGGGAGGAGTTCTTAACCTTTGTGTAGGTCATGAACACCTTGGACAGTTTGGTGAAGCCAATGAACCGCTTCTCAGAATAATGTTTTTAAATGTTTAAAATAAAATATATGGGGGGGGGGCAACTTGGTGTTGCAGTGGATAGATCACTGGTCCTGAAGTCAGGAGGACCCGAGTTTAAATCCAGCCTCAGATCAAACACTTGACACTTACTAGCTGTGTGACCCTGGGCAAGTCACTTAACCCCAATTGCCTAAAATAAAATAAAATAAAATATATGCGATTATAAAAGAAACTAATTATATTGAAATACAGTTATCAATATATTAGAAAAAATTAACAAAATCCAAGTTAAGAACCCTTGCTCTAAGATACAGTAATATATAAAAATATGTTGATTTTCATTAGTAAAAGGAATTTCTTCATTGGGACACTATTCCATCAATGAAATCAGAGGTCTAGGTCCCTACCCCACACAAACCCCCAAAATGGATAATGGACTGCCCAGGGAGTTTTCCCTCTCTAGAGGTCCTCAAATAAAAACTAGATAACTACTACCTAAATAAATTAGACAGAAAGGACTTTTTTTTTTTCAGATACCAGTTGTGCTAGTTCCAGTTCTAGCAGTCTATGATGCATTAGGCATCAAGGGCAGAAGGGTAGATACACAATAAGGCTGAATCTGTAAATAACAGGCTTGTATGCCTCGCGTTGGAAACAAATAACCAAACTATGAGCCTTCCAGCTCCAGAACCATGATTGGGGGACGTTGTGGGGAAGAGATGGGGAAGGATCTGTGGAACTGTTTCAGTTACACAGATGACTTACTGGAAGCTGCCCCATTCTGATGGCATTATAAATTTCTGCTGGGACTATTTTGATTGGGTGGTACCTCCTTCTTAGTAGTAATTTGACCGGCTTTTTTGTCCTACTGCTGTCTTAACTGCCTTGTGGCTTTTTCCTTTTTCTCAGCAGATTGTATTTCTTAGGTTTCTCTACAGTAAGAAATGTTAACCTATTGGCATATTACTTCCCTCCTGTTAAATTCTAAACAATTCAAGTGCAAGGACACATCTTCAACTTTTTTAGCAGCAAGTGTGAAGTTTTGGGTAATGTGGGTATACAAATGTGCATGAGTGACATTTATTTTTGAGTCAAAGGATTATTTTTCTGACCAGAGTTGAAAGAATTTTTATTCCATTAAGCCATTTCATGATCCCTTTTCTGCCCAGTACTTAACAGATGTCTAAAAGAGAGCCACTTCTAAAATGTTACACCAATATTATGAGGGGAAGAAAAAGTAGTTATGTATTATTTTGATAGCCAGTGGAATATAGGATATGACAAAGGGCAGTTGTAGATTTGTCTCTGAAGATGTATAAAAATAGCAAAGGTGTGGTTTGAACAGAATGTACTAAAAAAGAATGTAACAAATGGCATCTAGAGTTTCTTTTCATTCTAAGTGTACAAATCAGTTATTATTATGATACTAGAATTTTTAATGTGATTACATGTGTTTATAGTATAGTAGAAAGAGCCCTAAATGGAGAATCAGGAGAGAGCTGCTTTGGACTTCTTCTTTTGAAACTAGTTATGTAACCATGGGCAAGTCATTCAATCTCTCTGAGCCTCAGTTTTCCTTATATGTGAAATGGGGACCATATTACTTTACATGGTGGTTGTAACCAACAATGAGATGCCATATATAAAGTGCTTTTGTAAACCATTAGTCACCACATAAATATCAACTATTTTATTATTCCTATGTTATGTCTTTATTAAGCCAAAACAACTGCTTTAATGCAACTTTGAAACAGTCAGTAAAACCTATTATTTGGTTTTAAAGAGAAAAACATTGGTGGTTTGCATGAATTCAGAATTTCCCATAAATTTTTTTTTTACTGAATACAAATTCATTTATGCAGACACAAGAAAAGGGGGCTGTTCCTCAGTTTAAGCTCTGAGGCATTCCCTTCTCTTGCTTTCGTTTGCAGTACCAATTCTTTCTAGGCTGTGAAGAAGCAAAACCATGATATTGGAACCAGTGCTTGTTTCTGATTCCTCTGCCCCTGGAGTTCCCATATCTTTTCCATGCACCTCTTTCACTCTCATTTAGGAAATAGAGTCATATTTCTCCTTCAATACTTCAACAGCATGATTTCACTGGACCCTACACCATCCCTAATCATCCCCTTCCCCACTTTTATAAATGATCTTTAGCATCCTAAGATGCTGTAGTAAACAGAAATCATTACTTGATAGCCAGACTTCTAGAGATGAACTTCCTTTTATCTATCCCTTAGATAACAGACATAAAACCTATCTTTGGACCCAATTGTACATTCTTTCCAGTGAGATAGGTCTTGGTAGGACCAGCCAGAACATGGTGTTCACTCAGAGCCTTTGGATATCCAGGGTCACCTCCACAAAGGGGCAAAGGGACGAAAGTGGAGAGAAGTAACACCTTTTAATTCTCTGCTAGTTTGTAAACTCATGAGGGTTGGTAACTAGCTTTTACTCTTCTTGGGTCTCTTGTTCATCTTTGTAGCACTTTTGCCTCCCTTTAGTGCCTAGCAAAGAAAAGCATTTTGTTCAATAACTATATGAATAGAAGTGAACCCTTAATAGGCTGACACCATGAAATCCTCCCCTGGAGTCCTCATCATAGAGTAGAGGTGATAAGTTCTCAAAAGATGTTTCAGCAGAACTCAAGCTTTCAGAGGACCTCATTGTTGTTCAGTCACGCCTGACTCTTCATGACCCTGTGAACCAATTGTCCATGGGGTTTTCTTGGCAAAGATACTGCAGTGTTTTGCCATTTCCTTCTCCAGTTTCAAGCAGGCATGGGTTAAGTGACTTGCCAAGGGTCACATAGCTAGTAAGTGTCTGAAGTCAAATTTGAACACTGGTCTTTCTGACTACAGGATAGTTAAGTGGCACAGCAGGTACAGTGCTGGGCCTGAAGTCAGGAAGACTCATCTTTGTGAATTCAAAGCCAACCTCAGACACTTACTAACAGTGTGGTCCTGGGTAAGTCACTTAACCCTGTTTGCCTTAGTTTTTTATCTGTAGAATGAGCTGGAGAAGGAAATTGCAAACCACTCCAGTATCTTTGCTAAGAAAACTCCAAATGGAGTCAGGAAGATTCAGATGTGACTGAAAATGATTGAACAATAACAACTTTCCAACTTCAGGCCCTGTGTCCTATACTGTGCCACCTAGCTTCCCTTGGGAGGACCTACCTAGCTGGAAGGACTTTGAATTGGGGGCAAAAGCAGGAGTTCTTAACTTGGGGGTCTGTGAAGTTTTTTCTCAGTTATTCACAGAAAGAGTGCCAGCAAATCAAGGGGTCTATGACACAAAAAAGCTTAAAACCCTCTGGTCTTAACATAGGCCGTCTTTATATCTGGGTTTGATTTTAGAGAGGCTCATCATCAGAAATTTGATGTCCTAAATATCTGTAGTCCAAAGACCAGCCCATCAAAGCCCAGACAATCTCAGGAGCAGAGAATAGGCCTTTGCGTGACCTGTTCTCACCCATCAGATTCATGAAACAACCTACTAAAACATAGAGGAAGTTGTAGCCCATAACAGCAGGGGACATCATATACCCATGTGGAAGAAATTCTAGATCCTTAAATTTGAAGTTCAGTTTTATGGATTAAGTCCATTTGAATTTTCAATTCTGTATATTTTCTCTAAAAGAATCTATATTTGACTTCTCAAACCAATGATAATAGCCAGAATTTACATAATGTTTCATGTTACGCTATCTCACAACAAAACTGTAAAATAGAGAAAACAACATCATTTTATAGATGATAAATCAGAGGCTTGGAAAGTTGAAAAGCCTTGCCCAGGATCTCACAGTCAGTAAACAGCAGTCACAGGTTTTTCTGACTCGATTCCAAAGTTCATTTCTCTACCCCACAGCTGTTGTTGGCTTCTAAACCAAATTACATTGTAAAGCTAGATATTCAGGCTTACTAAGAAATACAGCTGGGTAGTTTAAGAAATCTGCGTGAGGTTTATGGAGCCCCATATCATAGCTAATCCAGATTAAATACATTGCCTTTTCTTATTTTCCTCCATCAAACAATTCATTTAATTGGGAAGAGGCCAGTATTATTTGATATGGCCAAAGGCTACAGTGGTTTGGGTTGAATAAAGGGAGTGGGAATATAAAGGAAATCTTACACTGTTCATACCTAATGAATTTTTTCTCACGCAAATTCAATATTAAGTGCAGATTGAAACTGAAATGGTTCTTAAGGGAATATCAGAAGGATATCAGATCTTAAGAGGGCTGCTAATTGAAAGGAATGGCTGATTGAGATGCTTTTAATAAACAGTAATTTTCTGTGGGTTTTCAGGAAAATACAGTACAAAGCTGATGGAAGTGGCCTCTCTAGCCTTTCATTGAAACTACCTGAGATTGATTAACTTTTCATAGAGTAGTTAGAGGTTTATTATCTTTACTTTGAAAAACTTGAAAGGCATCAGATCTACTAGATCTATAACCAGTATCACTGGTGAAATAACTATTTCAGGAAGCAGTGAAATAACTAGGTTAGTTTTGTAGAAAAGCAATTACTCTTGGTCATATCTGAGCTCAATCAATTAAACTTTTCCAGGGACTCTTTTTGCCACACTTTTGGTCTCTCATGCTTGTCATCATCACCCTTTCATTTTTTTTTCTTTAATATCTTTCTAAACAATTCTTCTTCTGGGTCATTTACTCCTAGTTGAGAATGTGCTTAATATTTCACTCCCTTAGACTTCAAATATACCAGTGACCCATATGACAAACATTTGATTGCACATAACAATATTTTTTCCGTAAACAAAAAAATGTGAAAGAATCTTTAAGGGAGGTTGGAGAAAACCAAAACAGAGATAGGTAGGAATCAACACCAATTATAATAATTTTGTAGAGAAAGTTTACCAATGTAAATCAATTACCATAAAAAGGAGAATAAAAGAACCTTAAAAACTGCGTTAGTCAACAAATATTTGATCTCTTTGTCAAGTGAAGAAATATGGCTCCCGAGGACAAAACCATTCTACAATATAAACTTATAGAATGAGTTAGATGGAATGGAATGAAATCTTATGGAGAAAGGTGGTAGAAGATTATGGGCAGTATAGTTTCATCAAACCTCTCAGAAGCAGTGGAAGGAACAGCAAATAGAGAAAGCTTGCAAGAGACCCAATAGAGCAAAGTTGCCCTAATGACGTTTAAGGACGAAAGTGAAAAAAAACTCAAAATGGAACAGGTCAATAAAAAGTTTTATAACAAAAATTTTCTTGTTACCAAGGACAACATAACCACCATATTTGGACTCTAATATCATAAGTATGACTTTCAATTAAGTGGAAATGCATTGACGAAAACAAATTATAAAAGCAACCATACTAACTTATATGCAGTTAGATGTGATACATTAGATGTGATACAATTAGATCACATTAGATGTGATACAATTTTGATGGCAAAAGGGATTGATCAATTCCCAAAGTACCTGAAGGAAGGCAAGACAGCAGAGGCAAAGAAAAAAAAATTAAGATGTGATTTGCCCTCCTCTCCCCAAAAAAGGTGGTTGAAAGAATATCAGTAACTATTGATCCACATGTATGATAGGGTGGTAATCTATGTCTGTAGAACATTTTTTATGAAAATAATCAATGCACAAATTTAAGGCATCCTTGACAAGGGTATTAGGAGAGAATGAGCAGGCATTCTCAAGTGATATTCCCCAGTGGACTACATCTTTTGAATCACACGATTGAAAAGTATTAGGGATATGAGATCTCACTGTGCTTAATGTTATTGACTATAACAAAATATATGACTCAGTAGAGAAAAATGCCATATAAAGGCTCTCCTCCAACAAGGAATTCCTTATGCATAGTCAAAATTATACAAAATTCCTTGAAAACTACAACAGAGATGTAAATTTGTTCAACAACCCTCTAAATATTAATAGCAATCAAGGCATAAAGTGGAGAGATATATGTTCCCAAGAAATGTTTACCACTATTGTGGAAGAGATCCAGTTTAGAGTCTGAGTTGGAGAGGGATTCTATGCATGTTGAAATCCTTCAGTTGCTCTTTTTTGCAGATGGCATGATGTTATTTGCATCAAGCTATGGAAGACGGCAGACGCTCTTAAATGAGATTCATGATTATTCAAGTGTTTGGCCTCACTATGCATGCGGGAAAAAATGAGTGGCTTAAGAATGCCTGCTGTCCATTATATAAAGGTGACTAGATCATCTTGCTCACCTCATAGAGTTCATCCATCAGTAGATATATAGATATAGATATAAATATATATATACACACACACACACACACACACATATATTTGTGTGTGTCTATATACAAACATACCTTGGAGGTATTTCTGGCTCCATTTCAGACTACCACAATAAAATTAATATCACAATAAAGTGAGTCACATTTTTTTTTGGTTTCCCAGTATATATAAAAGTTATGTTTTTACCATACTGTTGTCTATTAAGTGTGCAACAGAATACCTTAATTAAAAATACTTTATTGCTAAAAATGCTAACCATCACCATCAGTGAATCATAATCTTTTTGATGATGGAATGTCTTCCTCAATGTTGATGGCTGCTGACTGATTAGGGTGGTGGTTGCTAAAGGCTGGGTGGTTGTGTCAATTTCTTAAAATAAGACAACAATGAAGTTTGCCACATTGATGGACTCTTCACTTGAACACTTAGAGGTTGTAAGGTTATCAGTGGGACTGATTTCAATACTGTTGTGTCTCAGGGAATAGGGAGGCCCAAGGAGAGGAAGAAAGATGGGGAATGACTGGTTGGTGAACAGTCAGAACACAGTATTTAGTGATTAAGTTCACCATCTTATATGGGTACAGTTTGTGGCACCCTAAAACAATTACAATAGTTTATAGTATAGTAAAAATCATCAACATATGACATGAAGACATGATGCTAACACACGCTATTGGAAAAATGGCACCAATAGACTTGCTTGATAGAGGGTTGCCACAAATATTCAATTTGTAAAGATCACAACATCTGGGAAGCACAATAAAGCAAAGCACAATAAAACAAAGTATGGCTGTGTGTATATGTCTATGTATGAATATATATATATATATATATATATATACATACGGAGAGAGAGAGAAAGCGAGAGAGACAGAGACAGAGACAGAGATAGAGTGAGAGAAAGAAGGAAGACAGGAAGAGGGAGAAGGAAAGGGAGAGGGAGAGGGGGGCAGGAGAAAGAGAAGGAGAAGGAGAAGCAAACAGAGAAATATTGGATAGACTGGGTAAAGAATTGAATCAAGAGAAAAGTGGCCTAGATTACTTTTGAGAGACTTCAAGATTATTTTCATGACTCCAAATGTCTTCCTGAAGCAAACACTCATCTTTTTCATACTAGTATTCTTTCAGTATTGTAAACTTTGGAATTGATTGTGAGACATGGAAGACCCTGGAACAGTCCTGCCCAGCACGACATGCCTTCATCAAAGAAGGCACTGAGCTTAGGAGCAAAACAGAATTGCAGTAGCTCAAAAGAAATGTGAGATGGGTAAATTTAGAGACATCTCCACTCCAAATGTTCATGTGGATTATATGTGCCTGCCCTGTGGTAGAGCCTTCCAAGCCCATATTGGTCTGATCTGTACAGTCAGACACACTGTACATTGACCCGGAAATAGTGATGTCATTTTAGTCCTCTTCAACTATAAAGGATAATGACCAACCAAGTATCATTAAAGTTGAGGGTCACACAGAGGACAATTTGAGGTACATGGTTGGTGGGAGCAGGACACAATGCATTATAAAAAAAAAAGAAATGATGCATGAAAAAGTATGTAAAGAATGTCATCAAACGCCTGTATGATGTGAAAGAAAAATGGGCCAGTCACATAAGTCACACAGATGACTTATGGTTAGCCCCTGTGCTCCATTAATGCCCATAAAATTTGAAAATTCAAGGAAGGTTCCCCAAACACTGGGTGCACCCTCTGTGGTGATTTTATGGGAGGACAAGGACAAGAATGGAACAAGGCAGGCCAGAATCTGCATTATTTCAGGGAATATCCACATTCATGAGATTGTAGATCCATTGGGAAATTGTATCTCTTCGTGGTTTGCTCAGCCTGCGTCAATCGTGTATTACAGCAGCTAAAAAAAGATAATTTAGTCTTAGGTTTCATTAAGACTCAGTGCCCTGAATGAAGAATGTGATAATCCCTTTGCAAGTTTTCCTAGTTAGATCACTCCTGTAGTATCATATTAAGTTCTATGTGACAGATGTTGAGGACATTGACACACTATAGAGAATTCACAGAAGAGTGAACAAGGCTGATTAGGGTCTTGAGATCATGCTGCGTGGAAATAGGTTACGGGAACTGAGGATGGCTCACTTGGAGAAGAAAAAAATTGTGGGGTGCAGGGAGCTTGCACTCCTTTAAATATTTGAAGGACTGTCATGTAGAGTGGGATTTAACTTTGTTCTGCTTGACCCCAAAGGATAAAGTTAGGGATAACAGGTAGAAGTTGAAAGAAAGCATATTTCAGCTTAATATAAAGAAATAATGAGAGCTATCCAAAAATGTGATAGGATACCCGGTGGGATGCTGCCCCCACAGAAGGACTTTTCAAGCACAGGTTGGATAGCATTAGTGTGGAAGAAAGCCTGATATATGGTTTTGAGTAAAGATACCTGACAATTCTTTGATCCCTAAATTCTTTAAATCACATATTTGTAATCAAGTTCTCTATGTTTAAAGGATGGATATTCATTCTTTCAAGATTGTCCATCCAGTCAAGTCTGATTCAAATACCATTTTCTTTAATTTAAGTGTCCATAAAGTCTGAGACTGCTTTATTTATACATTTTATCTTCTTTGCTACCAAACATAGTAAATAGCACTGCAAAGGAAGTAATTTAATAAATGTTTATTGAATTCCGAGGAATACATAAAATGAAAGGGTTCCACCAGATGATCTCTAAAAGCATTTTCAACTCTGAAATCAAATTTTGGTTATAACAATTATTTCATTGACCAGATTGCCTTACTTGAAAAAAATAATTTTCCCATATTTATAATATGATATAGAATTATGTCAATAAAATACAAACTCCTTGAGAGTAGAGACTATTTTAATTTCTGCCTTTGTATCCCCAGCACCTAGCAAAGTGACTATTACATGTGTGATTACTGAGTTGAACCTGGACATATAGAAAACAGGATTAAAAAAGAAAAAAAAATAAGCAAACCACCTGGAAAATAGAGCAGTTAGTTAATTTATTATTCCAAAAAGACCATCTTCCCTCTCTCCTTCTCCCTCTCCCTCTCTGTCTTTCTCTCTCAACTACCTTCCCTCCCTCCCTCTTCCTTCCCTCCATATGTATATTTGTAATATAGAATATGTGTGTGTGTGTGTGTATTGTGCATGGGAAAAGTAACATCAATTATAGATAGCAGTCAAGTTTTACACAATTCATATTTGAAGTGAGGGCATGGAGATATCAGTCTACAATTCAATGAATGCAGTGAGTATACTCTTTTTCAGGCATTTCATTCACCCTCCCCAACTGATTCCCCTTGCTATGGAAATGATGATGATGGTAAATTTTTATACTTGCTTTTTTATTAGCATGCTAGATCTTTTTCAAATATAAGCTCTTAGAGACTGAAGAATGGGGAGAAATTGATGAACATTTATTGTATCTCTTTTTTTGGTTGCCTTTCTCATCTTTGGGGCATGTTATAAGAGCTCATTTAAAATATTTTCCTGAATTTCTTGCCTTTATAACTTGAGTGTTCTTTCAGTCAGTAGCCATGGCAGCTGATCAGATCCAAAGGAGGGTTGGACCAGCTTCTAGACAAATGAGATGGTTTGGCGGTTTTGCATCTAATCTAATTAAGAGTTTCTGTATAAGGATAAGCAGGCAAGCAAAAGTAAATAAAATTAATAGTTAGCCATGACTTTTCTAAACCAAAAATACTTGGCAGCTTTTTCTTTGTTGTCATTTTTTTCTTAATCTAGGACCTTGAGTGAGGTCAGTGTGAAAGGCTTTGATTTGATCCAATTCAACAAGTATTCATTAAGTGCTTGCTATGTGCCAGTCACTGCGCTAGGTTGATAAATGCTAATTTTACCCCCAACTGTTTCTGTTAGGAGGAATTCAGCATGAGATATGAAAAATCTGAGCTTTTCAAAGTGCTTATTTGCTCTACCAAGGCAGAGAATGTGTATTAAGATGAGGAATGGTGTTGTACAGTTTGTGATTTTGAGTCCATTCGGTGTACAGATATAGTTCCATAGGCCAGTGCTTTTTCTTTGGTCTTGCCAAGAATACAACACAATTTCATGAAAAATGAAACCTGATTGACCTGTGCTCCTTATTCCAACCCTTACTGGGGCCATAATCAATATGTTATGAAAAGGGATCATTGGTGCCTGCAACTACTAAAGCTGGAAATACACGAGATGGTTAAGAAAGGCAATTATACAGTGGACAATGTTCAAAATGTGGAGACCCTGGACCTGAATTCGAATCCTATGTCTGTTCCTCACTACCTTAGTGACTTGGAAAGACATACTTAACCTCCTGGAATCTCATTTTCATTAACTATGACATGAGGTAGTAAGACTAGGTGGCCTTTAAAGGTATTTCCAGCTCTATAGCAATGATCCTATGAACTAGGTCTATATTTGATCGATTCACATTTCTTGCCCCAATAATCTCGAGAAAGTACCAGAAGGTTCAGGCCAAATTGCTCCTTTTTTGCCCTCTTGAATATATACCCATGAGTGAAATCATTGAGAAACCATGGCATAGAATTCAGGGGTAAGGGACCTGCGACCTTGAGGCCATGGTGTGGCCCTCGAGGTCCTCAAGTGTGGCCCTTTGAATTGGATTCAGTGAAAGGGCCACACTTGATGACCTAGAGGGTCACATGTGGCCTCAAGGCCTCAGGTTGCCCACCACTGGATAGATGTTCACAAATTTCCAATTGTAGCCACCAAAGCCTAGAAAAGTTTTCAGCTCTCAAAAATTCTTCAGGTACCCTGTGCTTCTACTTTCTCAAGGCCAGTGCTCACAACCTGCTGAGTCACAAGTGACCTTTCTACTTGACAGAGGCTTGGAAAAAATATTGACACTAATTTTCAGCTTTAAACCAGAGGATCAGCTGTCAATAACCTTTCCTCATTATCTTCCAGTAATTACCCCAACATGATATGATAGATATGATAGATAAGGCAATGTCTCCATGTGATTCAACTCTCCAGTTTCTGTTTCTGAAATGGAAGGGGCCCCAGCAATCCCTTGAAGCATACAGTCATTATAGAATCCCACTGAGCAAAGGAAGGTCAACTTTGCCTTATCTTCTCCTGCCATAGGAATCCTACTCTTCAGGCCCAACACAAAAAAAACCATTGGCTGCCTAGCAGAGAGTTTGTAACATCTTGAACTTTGTGTCATGGTGTACTATTTCACCTTAGTTCTCTTGTTTCAATGCCACACACTTCCTCATCTTTTCCCACAATGGATGTGAGGCATCATCATAGTTAATATATGTGCTTTAATCCAACTGTCTTCAAGGAGAGTCAAGTCCTGTTACTATGCTCTAATTCTTCAATGACTAAACAACCATGATGACTATTCAGTCTAGCACAGAGCTTCCCAAAGTGGGTGATACTACCCCCTAGGGAACATTTGAGGAGGGCAGTAGTAGCCTTGGGTGCAATTGAGGTACACTGAATTAAAATAAGGGGGTGGTAGAAGCATAAGGAAAGAAGAAAAGAGAAGAAAATTTTGAAAAACCATTCATACATGTTTCATCTGTTGTATAACAGAGTTAAAGTCATAGTGATTATTTTCCAAATAAACACACAAAATGCAAATTATAACCAATCAGTGGTCAAGTCTGACAACAGGTCTTGAAAAGCAAGTGTTGGCAGGCAAGCATGTCACCCATTATCAGGAAGTTCAGCATGTATCGCCAGGGATATGTGTGTGTAATGACTTGTTTATAGTACTATACTATACAGTTACATGATACGATATTGTGTCATCAAAATTTTAATGCAGGAAAAAAACACAAATTGACAATATATTATTAAATTTAAGATGTCATTTTTTTAAAAAATTATTTTTTGAAGTGCACAAATTTCAAAAAACCATTAAAGGGTTAAAGAAAATAGTTTTTCATGGGGGTACTGAGTAATTTTTTTGAAAAGGAGGTGGTAGGCCAAATAAGTTTGGGAACCTCTGGTCTAGAATATATGACATGAACAATAACAAGCCAACTATGTCACTTTAGCACACACAATTATACAGTGCACTTCAACATCAAACAAAAACCGCAATTATACTCCAACATACAATGATATTAGAATCAACTGTTGACTCCAGTACCCAGTTGATTAGAATCAACTTGGCTAACCTATTTAGAGAAATTTAATAGGGTAAGTTTAAAACAAATCTGCTGCCAAATCACAACCTACACTTTGAAAGAAGAAGATAAGGAAAATTATTCAATACAACTTACTGGCATTGAGATGAGTAACATAAACAGGGTACTCACTGTATGCTGGTGAGGCTAGGATAAGCAATTTACACCTTAAAATATACATATAACCTAGAAAAACTCCAGAAAAATAATATTTAATAGATCTCTGCAATGCCAAAGTAGGTAGCCTTATTTTAACCTACTATTCTATAAAGAGCCACAATCAATGCATAATTATCATGGATGAACCTACACAAAATGTAATGAGTCCCTTGAAATTCCCCTGAGAAGTCTGGTCTTAGACCCTTACTACTTTTTCCATTTTTTCAATAATGAACTATGTAAATCCCAGTCCAAGCCTCCCATTAGTATAATACTTATCGTATAAAAATCACAAAACCAATAGAAAAGCATTTAATTATTACATGAAAGTCAATAAAGACATATAGGACAGATGAAGTGAAGGAGCCACTCTCAATCCTCTATGGAAGAACTCCAATAGGCTCAATCACCTAAGCTTTCAAGGCAGTACATGAAGGAAAATTTTCCAGTGAAAATTATCCCTCCTGAACATGGGGAAAAAGAGTAAAGAAGAAAATTTCCAATTGCCTTTTGGCATGTTCTCTGTGACCAGCATGGAAAACTACTGCAGCCACTAGAGGCTGAATTCACCCATTCTGACTCTAGGTTAATATTTCCTTCCATGTAATGTTGATCTCACATGACATCAGACTGCACCAGCTTGTCTCTCTGACAATGGTTGCTAAGGAATATATCAGGACTTCCCTTTCCATAGAAATCTCCATCTGCTTACTTTCAATCTTCTTTTCCATGTTTGTACCTCCTAAGGTCATCTCCACATCAAAACTCAAGCTCTCTGGGATTCTGACATCTGGAACCTTCCTACCCACAAACTCCTTCATTGACACTCAAAGCTATGAGCTCCATTATAAACAAAGGCAATCCCTGCCCATGTTATAAGAATATAGGAAGATTCTCAATAATGAGATTTAACAAACTCAGTTATCAGCCAACATAGCAATGATATTAGAAGTGGGGAAATAAAATTTGGCTGAGCTCATAACACAAAATGAACAAAAAAAAGATCTGGGATAATACATGTTAAAGCTAGAATATAGATTATGAAGGAATTATAAACCTAATTTGCAGGAAATCTGAAAATTCTCTTACAGATCCTTTTTTATTTCTTTCAACTTTTTTCAAGGTATGGCAATCCATTCTCTTTTTTTGATCTTTCTTCTCTTTTTTGTCCTGTCTTTCTTTCATTTCTCCTTCCTTCCCTTTTCCTCTTCTTCTAATCTCCCATCCTCCCCCTCCCCCTTTATTCTTCTATCAGCACTTAATTTTTCTGTGGAAAACTACAAGATCCCCATTACCTCTCTGCTTTCAAGGTATATAGTATGAAAGATGCATTGGGAAAATGTATTGGGAAAAATATGCCCCCTCCAAAAAATGTTAGATCAAAGGAACCTTTTCTTCCTATTTTTTGTTCCAATTTTCTAAGTTTTCAAAAACAAAGTGGAAAGAATTAGAATTTCAATTCAATCTTGAGAATCTACTAGCACATTTGACCTTCCTTGGAAGTTTAGTATCTTTCTAAACGTCTTTATCATTGAAAAGCAGGATCCTTTTTCTTTGACCATTAATGTGGCACACTAGGACAATGCAAGTGTTCAACACTATTTGGTTGTGGTTATTTAATCATCAATCATTCTATCAAGTATATTATCACTGAATCTATATTGCTTCATCTTTTCCATGAGCATTTCAAGAGAAATTTTATCAAATACCTTACTGAAATCCAGCTATATTGTATTACCTTTCCATATACAGTTTCAATGGTTTCATATGGCTTCATAGCAAACAAATACTTTCATATTCATTACTTAACTTGTTCCTTCCAAAATTCAGTGAAATGGTGAAAATAGTATCCCTATCTCATAAATAAAGAAGATAAGGTCCAGAGAGGTTAATGACTTGTCAAAAGTCACACAGTCAGTGATTTCTCTATTTCTATTGATGGAGCCACTATCTTCAGAACCACCTGAGTTCTAAATCTTAAATTTGTTCTGAAGTCCTCCTTCCCTCACATGAAACATTGTCAGTTGTGAAATCCTGTCAGCTTTGACTTTGTAAGTATCTTTTCCATTCATCTCCTTCTTTTGATTTCTACTATGATCATTATGGTATAGGACTTTATCAGTTGTCTCTTATACAATTATAAAAGTGTCCTATTTAGTCATTCTGCCCCTGGTTTATCCCTGATTCAACCTTCCCTTCATAATTCTACTTCCCCAATGCATCATTCTATTCTTATGAAAACACCTTACCCAGCATCAAAGGCCCTCCACTATATGACTCCTTGGCAGCTTCATTTCACACTAGATTATATATTCTCCATATCAACTAAACTGTATTCCCACCATCTTCAATTCTTATTGTATCCTCTTCCATTTCCTTATCTTTTATCATAGCCTATAACACACCTGGAACAATGTTCCCTCATACCTACCCCTAGCCCTGCAAAAAACAAAAACAAAAATAAAAACAAACAGAAAATTTTAAAAATTATCTTTGAAATTCTTCTGGTACTTTAAGCCTTAACTCAGCCACTACCTTATCCAGGAAGACTCCAACCAACAGCCTTTCTAAATTCAAAGTGCATTAAGTTCCCTTAGATTTCTTATGGACTTTGCAACTTTGTTTGACCTTTTCTTATGCACATCTAACATCATGCCTCTCATTATAGTTATTTGTGTATAGACTTCATTTCCCCTATTAAATTCCTCTGTGAGGGCAGGGTTTACTTTTGTATGCCCTGCACCCGACACAGTGCCTAGTATATCACAAACATTGAATTAAGTATCATCCTTCTTAAAAATCATTACAGAAGTAAAATAAGAGTAGCGTAATTCTGCTTTCCCTCTATCAGGTGTTAACAATACAATATTAAGCAGCGTTCACATGCCTTACTTATTCTTCTAGTTCTGAATAAAGCTTTTTAAAAGTAATTGTTAATTGGCCTTAGTCTTTTTCAAAAACCTCAGCTCATTTGGATTGCTGTTATTCTATCAGGCCTGCCTTACTCTTTAGCATTTATCTCCGGTTTATTTATCTGCCCCCTTTCTGCCTTAAGAAAAAAAAACCTATAGGCTAGGAGTAAGGACTTGACTGTGATTCCATTAGTATAGGGAATGTCCAGATGAAGAAACTCCGTATAATAGTTGAGGTCAATACCTATAGTCTTGGAGGTTCTTGGAGCACTGAAATGTCATCACCTCTCTATCTGTTATGCAACATTTACATTCTAGACTCTTCAGAGAGCTCTCTGTGTAGCTATATTCATTGCTTTCAGCACCTTCCTGTTTTCTTTGCTATTATTTTTAAAACTTTAATTGTCAAAATTTCATTTTCGAGACCCTCCCACCCCTATTTAACTAAATCTCTTTTTAGAGTTTTGGACTATCAAAGTTTATGTATCAATCATTTAAACTTTTTGAAATCTCTCTCATGGTTTAGGATACATTTTCTTGACAATCACAAACTCTAAAATGATGACAATGATGTCAATAATTGTGATGATGATAGAGGGAAATTGGTATGGATGACAAAGTATTAAATTTGGAAATCAGAAGACCTTGTTTGAATGCAGCCTAGCACCTGCTAGCTATGTGACCTTGGATCAATCACACAAGGACTTCAGTTCTCCCATCTGTCAAATAACAGTCAATGGTTCTTACAATTTTGAGTATAAAGACCCTTTTTAATGTCAAAAATTTTTCACAGACACCCTTTTGATAGTAGTTATATCATTAATATCTATCAAGTGAGAAAATAACTTGCTAACAAAAAGCTAATATGAGAGATTATATGGTGTAGAGGACAGAGAGAAAAGCTAGGAAAATCTGGACTCAAGTCCTGCCTCTGATACATCAGTAACGGGTTTTATGACTTTGAATAAGTCATTTAACCTCTCGGTGTTTTACACAGCTCTAAGATGGCTCTATTGCAGAAAAGGTGTCAACCTTCATTAGTAGAAGGAGGTTCTTCACCTGATAGTCCCTTTATCAATGAAATCACTTGTCCAGTCCCTAGCCCCTATTTTCTATACTCATAAGTTCAGTAATGTTTTTAAATGAATTTGTATTTTTTTATTTTTTAATGAATTTGTATTTTATACCACAGCATCTACATGCATTCAAAAAATTATAATACATATATTGTAAGACAGCCTTATTCAGTCTATAAAAGACTCGTTTGCTTGTTTATTAAACTGTCATTCTGACCAATTTATGTGAACTAAAGAAATATCAAAATGTCAGTGCTTGGTGCGTTTATGGATTCTCAGACCCTTTGTCATAACTTACAATACTTATCTCACCCTCTAGCCCACAGGGTATACAATATGCAGTGGGATCCAATGGACTAGATGTGGAAGGTTCCTTCTAGCTATTTTATTTGAAAGCTCTATAAAAACAACTGAGGCAGCTAGGTGGTGCAGATAGAACTCCTGGCCTGAAGTCAGAAGGACATGGGTTAAAATCTGACTTCAGACACTTAGTAGCTATGTGACCTTGGGCAAATCACTTAACTCTGTTTGCCTCAGTTTCCTCATCTGTAAAATGAGCTGGAGAAGAAAATGGCAAACTACTCCAGTACCTCCAGTACAAAAAAAAAAAAGCACAAAAACAAAAACACACCCAAATGGGGTCACAAAGAGTTCCACACAACTGAAAAACAACTGAACTGAATGACAACAATGATGATGATGATAAACAATAATTAACATTTCTGTACCACTCAAAGGATTATAAAGTTTTTTTTCCATAAAAAGCTCAACAAGGTCAGTAATGTGTGACTTAGGGTATCCTGAATTGTGTGCTAGTCACATGTAGGAGTTCAAATATCTCCCTAAGCAACTAAATTACCACCAGGAAATGACTTAGAAAATACAGAGATTAAAGTCCTCTATCAATTGATTCAGTAGTTAGTGTGACATCAAAATATAGTCAACAAGCTCCAAATCTTCACAAAGACATTTTTGGTCGGCAGCTCTATGCTGAGAATTTGGTTGTCTTGCAAGGATAAGATAGTGGTAGAAAAAACTCTGCTCTCAGTGAATGGACCATCAAGGTCTAAAAGCCATTGAAATCTGGGAAAGCTTTTCAAAAGAGAAGGAATATTTTGGTTGCAGTTTAATTTGAGAAATTCACATTTTCCCCCTTTGAAATTGTGATGCAGTTTCATTTCGGTACATATCGTCCTTCCATGCCTTTTGTGCATTGTGGTCTCTTCCTGCCCTGCCTGCCTTCTGGAATTGTGTGAAATTCTTCTTTTCGTTTTCTTTTTCAGCATCAGCATCACCTCTTATGCAAGAACAGCCCATTGCAAAGAGATAATAATGTGTTTGATTTGGGTTAGAATTTGCACTTTCACCTAACCTTCAAATCTACTTCTCAATACCTCGGTCCTCACCCACTCTATGCTTGGCATAACAGATCTAAGAGTTTGTTGAGTTCTTAGGCTATGAGAATGTAGTTCTCTCTGGGATGGAATGTTAGGCTTAAATACAATAGCTAGTCTCCTGAGCAGGAAAACCAGTATTTGACCTCTGTTCAAAATGTAATGGCCAAATGCAATTGCTTGTGTCCACATTTAGCCAAGAGATGATGGTTACTAATTTTCTTCTACTTACTTTCTTTCTACTTACTTACTTCTTACATAAAGTAGTTGGACATTAGATTTTGGCATGTCCACTTAAGACTATACCTTCCATCATTTAGCTCTATCATGTCAGGCTTCTCACACACTTCCAGTGATTCTACTGTAAGAGAAAGTTCATACTCTTCAACCTGGAATTAAAGGCCTTCACAGTGCAATCTGTCACTCTTATTACAAAACTTCTATCCCATGCATGATTAGCTCCTCATAAACCTTCAAGTTACGTGTTTATTCTTTTTCAAGGTTCTATACATCCTCTTCCTTCTCCCTGGAATCCTCTTTCTTATTTTATTGACTTAACAAAATCATTACTCACTGTAAGTCACATGTCCTCCTTGAACTCCAAAAACTCTAGTAATCTCTCTCCGGTAGAAATTTGAAATACACAAGATAGAATAAACCTTTATGTTGCTACCATTCATATGCTTGGTTGAGGTAGACTGGAGAGAGAGCCCAAAGGAAGAGGAAAAATGGGGAGGTTGGAGAAGTAGGAGGCCAGGTTATTCAGATAGCAGGAGTTTGGGGAAGAAGAACATGGAGCACCCAATGAACTTATTGGGGAGGGAGAACTGAGTAACCTGGAGACCCATTGATAATAGTGACAAGAATCTACATGGTAGGAAGTGAACTTTAAAGGATGAAGCGGGCTGCTGAGTGATAGTCCTGAGAGAAGGCCTGAAAGTGGCCTTGGGGGGCAAAGAATATTCCTACTTCTCATGGCTTTATATGTCATAGTGTGTGACGGTAGATGCAGAAAGTCTTAGAGAGGGATGCAAAGATATGGTTTCAACAAACACCAGAATATTAAAAGTGTGTAGAAAGAAGAAATCTAAGATTGAGTAATTTGTTACAAATAGAGAAGGATTCTAGTGGGTACTCTGGAAATGGAAAGCAAAGGAGGATATGCTTCACAAAGGATATGGGCTAGGGCTGTTCACTATTGTTGATAGGGAAATGTCTGTTATCATGTGTCACCTTTGCCACTGATAACTCTGCATAACCCGTGCTGATCCCAGATGGGCTTCCCAGGCCACAAAACACACAAGGAATAACAACAAAACCAACAATAATAGCACTTATATTTTGCCTACTATGTACCAGATCTGTGATGAGTACGTTACAAATATTTTTCATTTGTTCCTCATACAAACTTACAAGGTAGGTGCTATTATCTCCATTTTACAGATAAAGAAACTGAAGCAAACAAAGGTTATGCAATTTGCTCAAGGTCATACAGCTATTAAGTATCTAAGGCCAGATATGAACTCAAGTTTTTCTGTCTCCAGGCCTAGCACTCTATTCCCTACATTACCTAGTAGTCCTCCTTAATGAAAGGGAAGGTTGAGGAGAGAGGCATTAAGACTACAGGACACTGGAGGATGGTATCCCTGAAGCCTGACAAAGACCAGACAGCTCAGCCATCTGCTGTTCAACTTAGTTAAGTAGGGGAAGGAGAAGTATGTACCACCCTCCCCTCCTTGTGGCCTTCCTTTATTAGAAAGTGACCTTTAAGTCATCTGAGGACAGGGATTGTCTTTCTCTCTGTTTGTACTGGTATCCCTAGTGCTTAGCACAGTGATTGGCACATATTAAGTCCTCAACAAATACTTGTCTGTCTTCCTGTCCCCTGCCCTGACATTGTTGACATGGGGAACCAAAGCCTCATCTACTCCATGGCCATCTTGACTCCATTTGATATTTTAATTGTTCTATCATCTCATAAGTGTGGGCACACCTTTCAGGGATATGGGTGACAATCCATCAATATCTCTGGGCAGTTGACAATTAAATCTTTTCCTATGACAATCCATGAAATGAAGATAGACTAAGATGTAATAAACATTATATTAATTCATTATAAATGATACAAATGTAATAAGTTTTATGCTTTTGGAAAAAGAGATTCATATAAATTCATGCATTCCACCTAATGTCATAAAAATGTACCCAGTGGCATGCTTTGATATTCCAAGGTCTAGTTCTAAAAAGGATGCACTTCCGCCTTGCTAGTTCCTATACATTCTGTAGGGCATATATTTTATATTCTCTATAGGGCAGTTAGGTGGTACAGTGGATAGAGTTCTGGACCTAGAGTCAGGAAGACCTAGGTTCGAATCCAGTCTCATCCACTATGAGTCTGTGCCTTACTAGCTGTGCAATCTTGGGTAAGTCATTTAACCTCTGTTTGCCTCAGTTTCCTCATTTGTAAAATGGGTTAATAATAACACCTACCAGTTATTGTGCAGATCAAATAAGATAATTGTAAGGTAGTTAGCACAGTGCCTGGCACATATTAAGTACTACTAAATGCTATTGTTATTATCTCATTCCTCAGTTCCCATTTGGGTTGGAGAAGAAATTAGACCTTCCGAATTATAGGTTAAGCCAGACCTATTCATATCATACCATTTGAGCATACACACTCACAAGAGACCAGTGAAGGAAGACTGAGGAAATTACTGTCCCATCTTTGAAGGATAGCCATTCCCTTACCTAATCTTAGATATTTCTTTCTCAGGATAGCTGACACTTAGCACTTCCTTAGATTCGGTGTTAACATCAAAATTACATGATTTGGCCCAGGGCACCCTTTAACATTCAGTAATTAGCAGAACTATAAGGATGTATAGGTCTTGAGTACCATGTTCATTTCTGGGCACCATATTTTAAAAGAGACATCAACAAAGGTCTGAGTCCAGAAAAGAGGGCAATGATGATGAGGAGGAAATTCAAAACCACGTTATATGGTAATTGATTGAATGAACCTAAGATTGCTTTCTGAAGATAAGACTTGAGGAGATTATTGTTACTATCTTCAACTATCTGAAGGATATTCAGGTATAAACATGTTCTTCTTGGCTTCATAGATAAAAGACCTACTAGAGAAAGTTAGAGAGGTGGATTTTTTACTTGCTGTGTGTAGGATGCCCTCTGGAAGCCACCCAGCCAGCTAGCATCCATAAATTGGATCCTCCAGAGAGATAATTGCTATCATCCACTCAAAGGTACTGTGTAGGTCAACACCTTAAAACTAAAGCTCATTAGCCAAAACCAGCTCACTCACCTTTAACCATCACTCAGTAGCCACAATTAACTCAAAGCAAAAATATTTTCTGAAATGATATAAAAAGAACACACCATCACTCCAAACATTCCTCACACTTCTCACCTAGCTTCAAATCAAGGCACCACCCCTTGGACCCTCCTCCTTCTCCCACTGAAGCACGGATTCTTGTAGACCATTACATCACTTTCAAACTGCCTCCAAAACATTGCTACCTTCTCTCTTTTCCCTTGCTTTCCAGCAGTAGCTATTGCTACTGGTACTGTTAGTGTTATCTTCCTCTATTAGAATAGTAGCTCCTTGAAAGCAGGTACTATCTTGCTTGTATTTGTATCACTAGTGCTTAGGACAGTGCCTAGTTCAAAGTAAACACTTAATAAATACTTTTTTCTTCATTCATAAACCTGCAGAACACTTTCTTATAAACATGCAGTTCATCAATGGAAAGAATGGGCACTGGTTGTGATCTACAAGTATAGGGAGCAAACGTGGCCAATACCACTCATGTTCTATCACTGCAGGACTTCAGTGTCCTTTCTCTTCTAGTGTTATCTAAATACTGTATCCCTAGGGTATATTGTCTCTATTGGGCTCTCTGAACAGTTTTCTTCTAAAACTTGACTCCCCTAACTCCCAGTGCTAGTTATTTCTTGAGTCTATAATTGGCTTTCTTCTCTGCTGCCAAGTGATCATACTCCTTGGACTCCCTCCTCTGACTCTCTCTTTCTCTCAATCTTCTCTAGATTCTCTCATTCTTTGACTCCAGAATTAGCAACCTAGATTTTTAAAGGTCACTAGGCACATGGTTAATCTTCAGTCAACAAATGGCAAAATACAATTCCAAGGAAAACTACTTTACATTTGTAAAACAGTAATAGAGCATAAACGGTCTTTGCATTTCATTTAACACATTAATTTTATCAACAAGGATGTATGTGTGGAGGTGAAAAGGAACAATTGGTCAACGTGTCCTGACCGACTACCTCCACCTTGTCCCCCAGAACCTGTCATAGGATAAACTTCTTAATAATAGAACTTTACAAAAAAGTGGATGGCCTACTTTAGTAGATAGCTCCCTGTCATTAGAAGTATTCAAACTGAATCCAGGAAGCACTTGTTGGGAATGTTAGACAAGGTAGTCTTGCTTCAAGAAAAGGGTTAAACCCGATGCCTCTGAGGTTCTGTCCAAGACTAAAATAATGTTTTGTTTTGTTTTTTTATCACATGAGCATTCAGAGAGCTATGAGAAAAGAAAGTTGAGCATGGATGGCTTAAGTCATAGATGGAATAATTGGCCACCTAGATGGTATCAGTTTAGATTTCATTGGAAAGTACCCTTTGCCGGACAATATATCTCAAACTATGTGATGTCTGAAATTCCTTTAACAGGTCAAATTCATAATTAGGGAGAAGGCTCAGAAGAAAAATATCTGTAGGAGAGGTGGCATACTGATACATTCATGCCAAGAGGAAATGATTGACATCAGATCCTTTCCAGAGGCTATTTTGATAAGAGGACAGTAGGAGTAAAAAGAAATCATAATATCCCCCTAGGTCCCTAAAAGGTCAGAGGATTCTAAAGAGAGAGTGAAAGAGATGAAAGGTGAGGGTACCAAAAATAAATTCTTCTCATTTCTACATTCTATCTAGGACTGGCCTTCTGTTAAGGCTATATGCCTGTGAGATCACTGCTGTGTCTTTTCTGCCTCTATAAATGGGATGTTTCTGAAATATGCTGATTGTCTACCTCTTGCTTTGTGGCTTTCTTTCTACAGTCCTCAAATCCAGAGGGCAAAGAAGAATGGGCACGAATAAAGGCCATAAGTGCACTAATCAAAGCAGGGCCTATTCTTTCAGAAGCAGGTAAAACTATAGCCATCCTTCAGTTGGAGGCTCGCTAATGACCCATGGTTCTATTCATGGTGGATGATGACATACAGGTCAAAGCAGAGTTTACATAAGCATCTTCCCTGAATGGTAATTAAAATCATTATGGATTCAGATTGCTACAGGGTTGTACTTTACTCAAGCCATCCTTAAACAAGAGATTGCAATCAAATCCTCTGTTCCCCTCTTTTATTAAATATAAATGTAGTCTATTGTTTTTTTCAAACCGATTGCTTCAAACTTAATTAACATTCTTTAGCCATAAAAGACCTTATTTGATGGAGGAGTCAGCAAAAGATCTGGACAGAAAACAAACATTCCTTTATAATAACTTTGACTTTGGTGACATTTTAAATAGAGAAAAATACTTCTGGCTGACCTTTCAGCCAGAATGAATACGATGTGTTGCTGAACTAGATAGCTACCTAAAACAGCTGAAAATGGGATGCGGATTTAAATAATGAATGGTGATCTCTAGTGATGCCCACAATGTATGAGATGGAGCTACGTATTTAAATTGTTCTTGGTCCTTTTTATGATCTAGTCTTTACGTAGGTGCCCACAATGTTTTAGGTACAGTACATGATAGGAAAGGACAACGCAGAATAGCAGCTCATAGGTACAGTACATGATAGGAAAGGACAACGCAGAATAGCAGCTCACCTGATACAGCCTTAGGCTTCCTTGAGGCCCTGGCGAAGTTAAATTGCCTAGAGTCTCACAGTCAGCCTCTGTCATTGGTGAAATTTGAACCTAGAGCCTTCTGACTCCCCAGCCCCTATTCCACATTGCCTCTACTAAGCGTGCTAGTTTTCTAAATACTGTTTCACTTAAGGATTCCTCTCTCCCGCCCACCTCAACTCTTCAGGGGCATGGGAAGGAGGGTTAAAGGTAGAGGAATGTAAAGAATAATAATATTAATAATAACTAATGCATTTATATGTTGTGTGTACATGTAAGTTTGTAAAACTCCTTATAACTCTCTTGTTTGATACTTTGAACAACCCTACAAATTAGGTGCTAGTATCCTCATTTTACAGATGAGAAGAGAGTATGTGGAAGGAACAAAGGGAAATGGCACTTGGCCTGGGTTGGATAGGAACAATAGCTGGAGATAAAGGAAGTAGATCATATACAGCGTAGAAAAATCCATTCAGAAAAGACAATTGTAACTTTATTTTTTTCTAATCAGGAGCAATATGCCTGTTTCCCAGAAGACTCATTACCATCACTTTGATAGCTTCTTTTTTTCTAGAAGTACATTTTCCAGAGACAATTATTTGACCTTCAAGGGAGAGACTGTGTCCTCACTCCAATGACCAACTCACCTTTTGCAATATAACTGGTAATGAAACCTAAATAGAAGGAACTTGCCAATTTCAGCTTGGAGGGAGCATAGTATGATAGGAAAATGACTGGTCTAGAGCAGTGGTATCAAACTCAGGGTCAGAGCCACTCATCCATATAGAAGGAACCCTCAGCATATTGACTTAGAAAGCAAATTGACTTAGAAAACCATATAATAACATTATCTATGTTCTATTGTATTTTTTGGTAAATTTCCCCAGCTACATCTTAATCTGGTTTAGGGTACGGTGCAGCACCAGCGGCATATTTGACACCTCTGATCTAGAGGACTAGAGCTTTAATTCCAGGTCTGCCATTAATTTGCTTTGTAATTTTGAAAAAAACTAGTCACTTAAGAGCCTTAGACTTAAAGACAGGAGATTTAGTTTGGTAGAGGAGGTGCTCTTCTACTTTCTCACTCATCTGGATGTGTTCTGAGTTATCAATGTTCTTTCTAAAAAGTGATCTCTCCTTAGATAATGTGCTTTTTAATTTTACTTTAAATTATTATGGTCATTATATGTATTATTCTCCTCATTCTGCTTGACTTGCTTTGCATACGTTCATAGAAGCCTTTTCATGTTTGAATTTCTTATATTTGGTTTTTATAATATAATAATCTTCCATCACATTTACATCCCACAATTTGTTCATCCATCCCATAGTTGATGGATACAGGCTTTGTTTCTAGCTTTTGCTATAACTAAAGCCATAACTTTTGCTATAACTAAAGGTGTTGCTATGAGGATTTTGATGCAAATGAGACCTTTCTTTTTGTCTTTGATTTCTTTTATGTATATGCCCAAGAGAGGGATCTCTAGGTCCAATTGTGTGAGCACTGTAGTGGCCTTCTCAGCTAGCCATGGTGGTGTGCAAGTCTGGGTTGGTGAACAGGTGAATAGGATCGCCTCTTGTCTTTACCTTCCTGTGAGTCAGGCTTCCCTCTCCTAGTAACTCCCTTCCTTGGTTCCTGTCCTTGGTTTTTCTTTCCAACTGGCCACAGGAAAATAATGGAAAGGGAAAAAATCAAAGCCTTATCTCCCAATGCTGGCCAGCTCATCACAACCTTAGCCAGCAGAAAACTCATGACACATTTGCCTAGAAATAGCCATATCTAATTTTTGTGGTCTGAGAAATGGTTTAAAAAAAACAAACAAACAAACAAACAATAATTCTCTTTCTATATCTCTAGCTATGAGCCAGAGATTTCTCTGACAAAATAGAATAATAGGATCTCAGACTGAAAGCTAGAAGACTACGTCTTAGAGGTCATCTTGATCAACTTTCTCATTTTATAGATAAGGAAACTGAGGATCATGTTGATTAAGTAACTTGTCCAAAGTCACACAGTTAATAAGCATTAGACAAGATTTAGACTTAAATCTTTTCATTCCAAAGCCAATAGACTTTCTACTGAACCAAATACATTCCACAGATGTAAAATCTTTTTCTATTTCTTCTTGAGTACTCCCTGCTATTGGCTCTGCCACTTTTGCAAAATGACACATATAGGTTAATGAAACAGTCATTAACCATATTTATTATACTTAGAGACAAAATAAACAGAGAAGATAAATTAAGAAGCAGTGCTACTAGCTATAAAGCTCAATCCATATCCAAAAGGGATCCAGACTATATACCTGATGATAAGTGGCTATCCAGCATCTGTTGGAGATCTCTGAAAAGAGGCAACCCATCATATCACAAGACCCACTTCCACTTTAGGACAGCTCTGATTACTAGGAAATTTCTACTAACATCATGCCTACACTTATCTCTTCTACCAATTACTTCTGTTTCTGTCTTCTAAGGCAAAACAAAACAAATTAACTCTTTCTACCATGTGACAGCTCTTCAAATACTTAAATACCGCTGTCATATCCGTGAGTTTTCTCTCCTCTGGGCTGAACATTTCCCATTCTTGCAATCAAACTTTAAGACACTTCACTATATTTGTTGCTCTCCTCTGAACATTCTCTAGCTTTTCAATGGCTTTTTTGATTTCTAGTAGCCAGAACAGAAAGTGACACTGAATCCAGATCATGTCTGACTAGGGGAGAGTACACTGGAACTATCACTGCCTTATTCTATGCCTCTCTTTCTATATTAGTCTCTTTGGCTGGCTCATCCTTACTGACTCATGTTAAATATCACTACACTAACAACCCCAGATCTTTTTCAAAGTGCTGCCTGGCCGTTACTTCCTCCATCCTATACTTGTCAAGTTGAGTTTTTCTACCTAAGTGTAAGACTGTATACTTATCTCTATTGAACTTCATCTTCTTAGATCTTGCCGAGTGTTCTAGTTTGTCAAAATATCTTCAGAGCCCAACTCTGTAATCTAGTGTGTTAATTATCCCTCCTGGATCTGTGTCATCTGTAAATTTGATGAGCACTCTTTCTGTGCTTCTACCCAAGTTATTGACAAAAATGTTAAATAGTATAAGGCCAAACAAAATCCCTCCAGTACTCCATTAGACATCTTCTGCCTCATTAACATTGCAATATTAACAACTATTCTTTGAGTCCAGCTTCGCAATCAGTTCTAAATCCATCCAATTTTGTTATTAATTTTTGTCCATTTTTGGACAGATCTCATAATTAGACAGAAATCTTGATTTCCGAAAAGTATACATTTTACAAATTGTATCCTTTATTTAGATGTATAACATTTATTTAAAAATAAACTCTTCATCCAGTCCCTTCTCTCAGGGCAGAGGCTCAAGAGTAGGGAGTTTTTGTTTGACATATCAGTGATTGCTGGCTTATAAAATATTTGTCCACTAGGTCATTTTTAGCTGGCTTTTCAACCTGGCTCACAGATATTATTTTCACTTTACCCTGTCTTTAAAGACAACAGCAATCAGCTTTTAGTTAAAACAGTAGAGATGGAAGCAATACTTGAGAACTGACGAACCACTGGGAAGAGCCCTGGATTATTAACCTCAAAGGTTTATTAATTTATAGAAGTGACCAGTTGAGATATAGATGCATGTGTTGCCATAAGCCAGATACATTGGCATTATTATTTAACCAACATATTACGGAATGTTCTCTGTGTACGTTTAGTCCATTTATTAAATCAGAAATACTGGTATATATGAGGTCCTATTTCACTGAGCTTCATTCTTTAAGTCTGTACCCAAGTTTTTCTGAACCCATCGTAAAAGTATAATTCTGAACCTCCTAGCCATTTTCTCCCCTTAATACACATGATAATTGGTTCCCTCAACCTATGTCTACAGAAATTTCCAAATATTTTCAATTGGGCAGTTCATGGCACAGAATAGATCCATGAACTACTTTTAATCCAATTCAATACCCATTTTTTAAGTACTCATTTGCCAGGCACTGTACTTGGAGCTGAGGATGCAAGGATCAAATCAAAAGATCCCCTGCCTCCAAAGAACTTAATTTTGGTGATTCACCAAATGACCTAAGAGTTTGTTTTGTTTTCTTTTCTTTGATTGGTACCTCTGATATCAACAGTGTAGGAGATCCTAGATGGGAGAACCCCCTCCACTCCTGGAGGTCAAGAACTGCTCAGCAATGAATAATTTTAGGGATTTGATTGGGATACAGAAGTGGGACTTGAACCCAGGTATTCCTGACTGAGATGAGCTTTATATCCCTTAAGCCATACTGTGATCTTTTGAAAATCACTTAATCTATCTGAACACCAGCATCCTCATCTGTAAAATGAAGTAATTAGACTATGTTATTTCAGGTTTCTTTCAGTTCTAAATCTATATTCCTATCACCTTGTGCTTCAAGAACCCATCCTTAGTTATCTCCATGCCACAAGGGGTCATAAACGTAGGACTTGAATTGAAATTCCTTGAAGGAGAAGGTCTTAAGATTAAAGCATTGTAAGTCCTGTCTTCGGCAACCTCTGTGGCCTCTTGGGAAGTGTGTGGTTTGCATTATTTTGCTAGAGTCTGCATCTTCAGGCACAGAAGAAGCCCAGAGTATAGAACCATTGTCCACTAAGCTTACTGTACCTATATCACTATAGAAATGCTAAGGAAGCTCCCAGATAGGAATAATCCCATGAGATTTATGAGGCAACCCTAGTAATCATGCGTACTGGATGAGTATCCTATATTGCTGCTGGTCAGTAGTATGAATAACTGACCTTTGTTCATGGACCAGTACTGTATTGTTTAATTCCAGATTCTGACGGATCTGGAACAAGTAAACTTGTTCACTTGAGAATATGTTTAAATAAGGTCTTTCCAGCTCAGTAGCACTTGCCAGAGCTACATTTGAAGTAAAATGAAACTGGTTCAAATTTTTATCCTGCCATTTGTTACTTATATGACCTAAGAGTTTGTTTTGTTTTGTTTTCTTTGGTTGGTACCTCTGATATCACCAGTGTAGGAGATCCTAGATGGATCTCCACTCCTGGAGGTCAAGAACTGCTCAGCAATGAATAATTTTAGGGATTTGAATAGGGAATATATGGTGATTGTCACTTTTTGTTCTGATACAGAGCATCGATGCAAATGCACATTACCCCCTTTTTTAAAGAAAACCTAAAAATGAAAAGCCAAAACCAAAAACTATGATAAATATGGGAATTACTATTTACATAACAAAAATAGTGTTTACTTTCCAGAGGATTCTCTTCAGGGCTCTTTTTAAATAGAGAACTTCCCTAGTGAGTACATAAATTGATTTAAGAAATTTACAAACTTTTCATAAACAAACTGATTTTATCAAACAATATATTTTCTTTTCAGAGCTGGTAACCAGACCACACCACAAAGAGCTTAGCATTTTTTGGTTAGGAATCTTGATTTCTCAAGTGTACTAGTTTAAAACATTGCATTCTTTATGTAGATATAAAACATTTCTATAGTACTATCAACATAGACACTGGTTCTACCCCTCTACTACACACAGAGACAAACAGACACATATAACTGAACTATAACAACATTTATGACCATATATAATATACCAGGTAAATCTTGTTCATTTCTTTATGAAAAAAGATCAGCAATATGGTTGAAAACACCATCTAGGAAGGTGGTGTCACCACCACTGATCAAAAAGTTAACCAACAATAAAAATGCCTTAAGAATCCTGGTATAATTGACTTCCCATAGAAGGAAAAATCAGAGCATTATACACAGGTCAACCTAATAATAATAATAAGAATAGCTTACATTTATACAGCACTTTAAAGTTTTCAAAGTACTTTATAATATTATCTTGTTTGATCCTCAGAACAACCCTAGGAGCTAGGTTATCTACATTTCACAGGTGGACAAACTGAGGCAGACAGAGGCTAAGTGAATTGTTGAGGGGTCCACAATTAGTAAGCATAAGAGATGAAACTTGAATTCAGCTTTTCCTGACAAAGTCTAGTACTCTGTCTACTATATTATCCAGCTTTTATGTCCTGGGACCTTTACAGATGCAACAGATAGAAATAGCATTGATTTAAAGATCTTAGATGGAAGACATTGTGACAGTTTTTTTTCCCTGAAATCTCAGTCCTCTGGTCCCTCCAAAAAAAGAAGTAATTTTCTCAACACTGACAGAAAATACAGAATATTTTCTTTACTGTATAGTAAGAAAGTTAAGCATTTGACATTTTATTTGCCTGTCTGCCATACTCAATATGTAGCATCTTGTTTTGTAGATTAATAACACATTTTCTATATTGCCTCTTACCTCTAAGCTATCTGGGAGAAAAAAAAAACCTGATTTTATATACAAACACACACAGAAGTCTGATTGGCATATCCTATATTATATTAAGTTCACAACAAATAAAATCTGCAAGATTTGCAAGTGTCAAGAATTGGGAAAACTGAAGAATCATATGGATGACAGTCTGCTTTTAAAAAAAGATGTTCCAAAACCTAGTTTATGTGTATGCTAATTGCTTTCCCACATTTTGTTATCAAAACTGCATTCTTAATTTAAGCATCTGTTGCTGGTATTGTACCCTAATGCCTCCTGATGGGGTTAATAAGGCCTTAAATTCCTTCTCATTTCTGTGTGGAATGCTGTCAGATAGGAGAATATCATCAATGCTTGGTTGACCCATCTCATCAATCAATTCCAGATATTGGTTATTAAATATTTTTAATATTTCTAAGATCCATATTTAAAAGTTATTTGAAAAATAATTATCAACATATTCAAGCTTTTTTCATCCCATGTAACAAGAATACAAAAAATTTTTTAAAAACAGACAATGTTAAGAGAAGTCAACAAATACTATTTATCATGTGACCACTTGAAAGTGGCATTGAATCAGTATCTATAAAGTAGACTAAAGACTTGCCCTTAATCTAAGAGCTGCATTTGAAGAGTTGCCCTAAGCCTGTGGTACTGGATTGTCATTCGATCCCCCTCCTAACAGAGGGAGCAGTTAAACAGCATTGCTTTGGGAAAGCATTTCATAGCACAGGTGACTCTGGACTCCCCCTTGTTAGCCTCTCGTGGTATTCTGAAGCAAGTGGCTGATAGAGCACTGTGTTAGATTGAACCCCAATCAATAGGCAGATGACTTTCCTTAAAAGAGAAGGGAAAAGAAATGTTTAATTAATACTTGTAAAAACGGGGCCTTTCAGAAAATATTGAGCTCAGTGCAAGCATGCAAATCTATCAAAAATGACTTCTGTAAGTTGAGAATATGACTACTCATGATATTATTAACAATATCCCCAAAGATATACTCACAAGCATTCCTGGAGAGAGGATAGAATTAGATTGCAAATCAATACCTGTACACGGCAGGTTGGGCGTCCCTTGACATGAGGCCACCCAGCCTCCCAGAGGGAGGGCAAGAGAGGAGAGCAGCTGATTACTGCTCTGCTTGCTGCTTAAGGAGACAGGTCAGTTTTGAGCTGTGAAAGTCCAACCTTGTCAATAGCAACAAAAAAAAGCTGCTTTCTCAGTTCACTCACATGGACAGTGCCCTGTTTTTCAAGATCATTGTAGTGGCAGTCAAGTGTGTCAGGGGTACATTATTACACACAACCACCAAATTATCTAGAAGGTAATTGAGGTAGTAATTGAAAATTACAGCATTGTTAAGAAAAATGCAATGTTCCTTTAAGGTTTGTAAAGCACTTTTTATGCAATTTGGTTCTTATAACAACTCTGGTTAAGTGCTATTATTATTCCTGTTTTACAGATGAGGAAACTGAGGCTGGTAGAGGTTAAGTGATTTGTGCAGCATCACACATGCAGGATTCAAACCTTGAAGACTTTCTGAAAGAGGCAGTTTGATATATTGGATAGGGCACTGTGCTTGGAGTCAGGAAAATCTGGGTCCAAATCCACCTTAGACACTCATTAGTTGTGTGGCACTGGGAAAAATCACTTAAACTTTTTAAGCCTAAGTTTTTTTAAAAACAAGAGGACTGGGTTCAAGGGTCTCAGGAGCCCTTTCTGGTTCTAAATCTTTAACTCCAAGGCCAGCAATAGGAAGGCTTCCTAACAGAGCCATGAAAAACAAGCCAGTGCTAAAACTGGCTTGAGTAAGGTTAAGGACAACTTAAACATGGGTGATTGATATCTTCATTTAAAGCAAGGGGTTGGACCAGATGATTTTTTGAGGTATCTTTTAGCTTTAAGATTCTACCTAACTCAGGCAGGAGGTAATACACATTTATGCCAGGCATGTGGAAAATATAAACTAACTCTGTACTGTGCTGGCCGCGCCGTGCACTCTCCTCCTATAAGGAGCAGGCTGCCAGAGTCATACTTACCAGTCTTCGGTGCCCACCCAGATAAACACAGAGATAAGCCGATCAGGAGGTGAAAACACTGGAGCTTTATTCAGAGGCCATCACAGCAAGGCCAAGCAGGAAGGCCAGAGCAAGAGAGCAGGAGCAAAAGAGAGAGAGAGCTCTGATCCCTACCGTTCCTTAAGTACCTACTTAGCCCCTCCTCCTCAGCCCGCCTACTAGTCATTGATTGTAAGATCAGATACCGGAAGGGGATGTCTGGGTTTAGCGCACCAAGGGAGAGGAAGTGACGCAGGAGGCTAGGACCGGATACAGGAAGGAGGCGTCTGGGGTTAGTGCATAGACAAAGGGAAAGTACATGACCCAGGAAGTCAGGAAGGAGACGTCTAGGGTTAACGTTGCACCTAGGGAAGAGGACTAGACAAAGGAACTCGTTCTCTGCCGTCCCACTCCCACGTGGCACAGCCCCCTGCCTCAGGAGCACGAGCTTCGGCTACTTCCTTGTATCCTGTTCCTTCTCCAGCTTATCACAGCTCCACATAGCACTGCCCACTGCCTCGGGAGCGTGAGCTCCGGTTACTTCCTAATATCTTGTTCCTACCCCATCTTGCCACAATTTTTACTTGGCAGTAGTCAACATCAGACAGTCCCTCACACTGCACAAACATGCTTAGCACCCTGTGAGCTGAATGCACCAACTTGTCTATGGAGGGCAAATAGCAGAGACGGCATTGGAAAACTCCTGGGGTAAAAAACAGACAAACCATGAAGTATGAGGTTTCAGCAGACCATAGATAAATGGAAAAGATACTCCTCCCTCTCCTAGTCTTATTTTTTTATTCCTCTCAGTCTTACTGGCAACACAGAGCAGAATAAATTAACAGGATTTGCTACCTCCCATCTGTCATTCAAAACTGAAGATAAAGCTTTATGTCTGGGTGGCATTCTGCCTTCTGAGGTACAACTGTCTGTCCTCATAGCAAGGTATCGTCCCAATTGTATCTAACGTAGCATTCTAAGTCACACATTCCTGCTGAGTCTTTTCTGGACTGTGAAGGGACAGGACTGGAGTTCCCATGGTACTCAGTGTATGAGACCAGAAAGCATCCATTTATTCGATGCGAGCATCTCTGGGAGATTCTAAAGCTGGAAAATTTTGAAGTCTGTTTCTATGAAGCCCCCATCTAGGTAGTAGGTTGGTGGGTGACTACAGAAGCTGACCTCTGACTCTACCGAGAAGGGCTCTGTGGGCTACACCTACACTCTGCTCTGCAAGAAGTTAGACTATTTGGATGGAGTACCAGCCCCCTGCTAAGTTTAGCACATCACTTTTCACATCCCATTTACCAAATTCTCACAGCAAATTGTTGTATGACAATTTTCCCTGGGGGACTAAAAAACAGTTGAAAACACAGATTGTTGCACAAATAGGATAAAGGAAATAATTATTTCCATAATGCTGTGAAAGAGCCTTTTCCTCCCCTCCATTTTCATTTTCCTGTACTCTTTTCTACTGCATTTGTGTAGAAGGCAGTTCTGTCTATACTACATTTCCATCATGGATGACAGCAGACCAGTGACATGCTAAGCTGACTGTGGTTTCTTGGCAAACATGCTGATATCAGTCTATAACTGGGTCTGTCGAGCCTTTCCTCTAACTACTTTGTGAAATTAGATACTGTGGGATGCTTTAGTAGGACTTTGGAAGAGAGGCCTGAAGAATGAGATTAAGAAATAGAAAGGAATTTAGAATTAACTTAGTCTCATCATTACATTTAAGGAATAAGAAAATTGAGGCTTCAAAAAGAGAAATGACTTGCCCATGGTCACCTAGGTAGCAAGAAGCAGAGCTTGGTTTTGAGCCTTGGTCCTCTGACTCCAAATAAAATGTGTTTTATGAATAATAATGGTGGCTAGGTGGCACCATAGTGCATAGAGCAGCTGGCCTAAAGATAGGAAGACCTGAGTTCAACTCTGGCCTCAGACACTTATTAGCTGTGTGCCTCTGGGCAAGTCACTTAACCTCTGCTTCAATTTCCTCAGCTGTAAAATGGGAAAAATAATAGTAACTACCTCTCAAGGTTGTTGTGAGGATCAAATGAAATAGTAATTGTAAAATGCCTGGCACACAAGTACTATATAAGATGTTGTTGTTTTTCTTTTCACTATCTCCCAGGTTTGTTATGAGGATCAAATGAGATAATATATGTAAAGTGTTTTGCAAACCTTGAAGCACTATACAAATACCAGCTATTATTATAAATGATGACTAGTGTACAATTGTGTCAAAAGAAATGATGAAATGTAGGGTTTCAGAGATACCTGGCAAGGTATGTATGACCTGATGCAGATTGAAGTGAGCAGATCAGGAGAAGACTTTATACACTAACAATATCATAAACATGATTGATGCAATGGCAAGCCACAATTCCACATGGCCAGAGATAAAGTATGTTCCCACCTCCTGAAAGAGGGGAAATGGGCTCACTTTGCAGGAGACATACATCTCTAGACCTGGCCAATGTGGGAGTTTCTGGTAGAGTCTTTAAAAAGTTAGGACAGCTGCAGGACTAAGATGAAAGGGAAGGGGAATTGCATGTCCACAAATAAGACTCATATTCCTAAACCCCAAAATATATCCAATTCAAACCTGAGATATTTTCCTGCTTTTTCCCACAAATTCTATATTCTGAATTATATAGCATTACCACAGCTGTTTTAGAAGGAAATTTCATTCTCTCCATCTCCCCCTAGAGAAATTCATTAGTGCATTCTAATAAGTGATTTGTCTTTCTAAAATAAAAGGAAGGACAGCTGATGACATTTGGGAGCAAAGAACATCCAGATGCTGAAGGATATTTGGGAAATATATCAGTTAGCTGTGTGGCAGAAGTTTGTCACTGCCATACTCTCTATAGAAGAAATGAAAACTCACTGGAGTAGGACAGATGGGCTAGTGGCATTCTCCTACTTTTCCTTGGGACTAGCCAGGAGCACAAGGAATGCCCCCAGACAGCCATGGACACGCTACATATTTCTCAGATTCCATTGCAAGTTAATTAATACTATAAATGGTAATAGATTAATTTGGGTACTGAAAATGGACAGCCAGTGTCTGAGAATGGTTTCCATATTTCAAGTTTAGTGATTCCACAGTTAGGGCAGCTAGGTGGTGCAGTGCATAAGAGTGTCGGTCCTGGAGTCAGGAAGACTCATTTTACTGAGTTCAAATCTGGCCTCAGTCATCAGCTGTGTGACCCTAGGGAAGTCACTTCATCCTGTTTGCCTCAGTTTCCTCATCTGTAAAATGAGCTGGAGAAAGAAATGGCAAACCACTCTAGTACTTTCACCAAGAAAACCCCAAATGGGATTAGGAAGAGTCAGACACAACTAAAACGCCTGAACAAAAATATTAACTCCACAGTATAGACTCAAAGGCTCTTTTTCTGTTTGTTCGTTTTGTTTTGTTTTCTTTTGTTTCACAGACCCCTTTGGCAGTCTGGTGAAGTCTAGGGACCTTTTCTCAGGTTAATGGGTTTTTTTTTCTTTAGGTTAATGTTTTTAAAGGCATAAAGTAAAATATATGAGATCAAAAAGGAAATCAATTGTATTGAAATATACTTATCAAAACATTTTAAAGCAAGTTCACCCCAGGTTAAGAACTCCACTGAAGAAGTGGCAAGGTGACGGGGCAGCTAGGTGGTGCAGTGGATAGAGCACTGGCCCTGAAGTCAGGAGGACCTGAGTTCGAATCCAGGCTCAGACCAAATACTTGACACTTACTAGCTGTGTGTCCTTAGGCAAGTCACTTAACCCCAATTGCCTCACAAAAAAAAAAAAAAGTAGCAAGGTGAAGTAGAAAGAACCTTGTATCAAAAGATGGATTCGAGACTCGGGCTTGTCCTTTACTGCCTTACTAACTTTGGGCAAGTCACTTTAGCAGCTAGGAGCTGCAGTAGACAAAGTTCTGCATCTGGAATCAGGAAAAACTGCAATCAAATCCTGCCTCAGACAGTAGTTATATGACCCTAGATAAGTCAAAAAACTCTGTCTCCCTCAGTTTCCTCATCTGTAAAAGGGGATAATCAATGTACCTATCTCCCAACCCTGTTCAAAGCATAAAATGACAATATTTGTAAGGTACTTTATAAACCTTAAAGTGTTATGTAAATGCTTATTATCATCATCATTATTATCATTCTCATTATCATTATTGCTCAGCCTCTCTCAGTCTGTTTCCTCATCAGGGAAAATGGACTAAGCATTCATGCACCACCTACTCCAAGATTATTATAAAAATCAAATAAGCACAGAAAATATTTTGCTTTGTAACCACAAAGTTTCATACAAATGGAAGCTACCATTATTATTGTCTATAGTCTTATTAGAAGGTTAAATTGTCTTAGCTGAATGAACAAACTGACTCTTGTATTCAAAGAGAGATAGACAGAGACAGACAGGCAGACAGAGACTTTCCTAAATGAAGAGAAAAATCATATGCATAGGACACAGCAAAAGGAAGAATCATATTCTGTTTGGGGCTTTTCTACCTCACAGTGGCAATTTTATAAACCCTGTCATAATCAATAGCCAATAAACACTTATTAAGTACCCACTATATGCCAGGCACTGTGCTAATTGATGAGGATACAAATAAACAATAAAAATAAAAATAAAAAGAGAGTCCCTGACCTCAAGGAGCTTACAAGACAGTGCACTAAAGGAAATAGAAAAGGGACTTGGGGGGCAGGGCTCTGAGGTACCCAGCTTGGAACTGTGGTGGACAAATCAGCTGGAGAAGTCCCAGAGTGGTGAAGCAAGGTGAGAAATGAAGAAATTTCTGAGCTGAGGTCTCTCCTTAAGTGGAGGTTTGGAGTTCTAGCCCTGTCTTCCAACTAGACAGAAGGTTGTAACAGGGGTGAACATAGTCTTTTCACTGGAAAAATGAATACTTGATAATGTTGTGATCTTAGAGTATAAGTGACTTTCGAGATCATGCTCCTCATTTTTTTTTCGGTTCCTCATTTTTCCTCATTTTTCAGAACAGGAAACAGATAAACCCTATTAATTAATTTGTTGATAGATTGATTGCCTCAGTTTGAAGAGATTGGAACCCAGGTCTCCTGATTCTAAATCTGATGATCATGTCTTTGAAATACATTGGTAGAAGGTTTCATATCCCCATTATGTACAATTATATTCCTTTTCAGGTTTACTCACAATGTATCCAGCTCTTGATTACAGCTAGTGAAAGAAGGTAGCTTCCCTTTCAAAAGTTTACATGTAATAGTTTAATATAACTTTATAGTTTACAAAGCATAATAGTCTGAAAATACTTTCATAATCATTATCTTTCATAACTAGGATGATTTGGAGCAGGGATATTCAAGGACCTAAATAAACTCACAGAGGCTGAGCAGCTGATTGTCCCAGCAGTAATGAATAGATGGATGGATGTCCAGTCAGGTGTCATGTAAGAATCAGGGAGTTCCTGCAGTGGTCACCTGGTAGATATTCAAGCCAGACTGAATGAATATTAGGACTCTAGCTTCCCATGTGGTGGTTCCTTAAAGATATTAGGAAAAATCAAATCATGGAAGAAGTACTTCATAGAATTAGACAAAATAGTGACAAAATTCATTTGGAAGAACAAAATATCTAGAGTCTCAAGGGAAACAATGAGAGAAAAGAAAAATGAAAGGGGCACAACATGAACTGACTTCAAAATATATTATAAAGCAGTAGTCACCAAAACTATTTGGTACTGGTTAAAAAACGTATTTTAAAAGTAGACAACTTAGGTAAGCAAAAAATAGAAGTAAACAAAAATAGCAACTCATATTTTTTGTGTATGTATGTATGTATATAGATATGTGGGTATGTATGTGTGTGTATGTGTGTGTATATATATATATATATACATATACACGTATATATATTTATATATGAGGGAAAGAATACCTTTTGAAAAGAATGACTGAGAAAATTGAAAACTTGTTTGGCAGAAATGAGGTTTCTACCAATACCTGGCATCATATACCACAATAAGTCAAGACAGAAGGTCACACCATTAAAAAAAAATTAGAAGAAAAGGAAGTTTGGATACTTTCCACAAATATGACTAAAAGAAGAATTCTTAACTAAGTGACAGAGGAGATCATAAAAATATTATGGATTATCTTGACTATATAGTGAATTGACACAAACATGTAATTCTAAGAGACATTTCCCAATAGATAGGTAGTCAAAAGATATGAACAGGTTTCAAACTGAGAATTTCAAACTAAATAACCACAGGATGGCATTCTTTGAATTACTGAGAGAAATCAAAATGCATATTAAAACAGTTCTAAAGTTTCAAGTCTACCTATGAAAACTGGTAATGAAAACAAAAGATAGGAATGACCAGTGTTAGACATACTGTGTAGAAAGAACACTGTAATAAACTATTGGTGGGGCTGTCAAGTGGTCCATCCATTCTGGATATCAATTTGGAGTTACTCCAGAAAAGTGACTGAACAGTTCATTCCCTCAATGACCCAGTAATCCCACCAGTAAGGATATACCTCTAAGATAGTCAAGGGCAGAAACAATATATAACAAAAGCCTCAGAGCAACTTCATTTTATGGGAGCAAAGACTGGAAACCTTGTATAGATATAGAATTTGATAATGATATAGAATATGAAAGTAATGCTATATTAATATACTATAAGAAATAATGAATATGAAAAACTCAGAGAAACATGGAGGAATATGTGTAAACTGATTCAGAGGGAAGTAAGCAGAAGTATATATACATATGACATATACAATGACTACAACAAAATAAATAAAGATATCACACACAAAAGGACAGTGAAATCTGAGTAATTGAAAAAACCCAAAGAAATCTTTGGGGAATAAATAATGAAGTATACTTCTTCCTTCATAGTGAGAAGCAGAGGGCTACAAGACTGACTATTGTATACGTTTCAGTCACTATATTGAATTTTTTCTTAATCATTTTTATTTGTGACAAGGAAGGAATCAATTTGAGGGGAAAGGGTTTAAAAGACTGTGATGCAAAGACAAAAGACATCAATAAAATATAATTATCTTAAGATACTATCTGACTGCCACCCCTTAGTGCTCTGTGAAAAAAATATATATATGGATTATCACTCAACTGCTTATCTCCACAGCATCCCAATTTTGTGTTTTTCATTTAGCTTCTCACCACCAAAGTCCTTGTTACCTTCAAATAGTTCAACATCAGAAATAAATTTGGTTTTTACCAATGGAAATGGCATTAAAGAGGATGTATTACCATTTGCTTTACCATTACACTCTAAGGATCACTGGTCCCTAACTTCTGACCTGCTGCTAAGTCTTCTTTTATATGTTGTCTTCCCCATTGGAATGTGAGCCCCTGGCCTCAGATGCTTACTAGCTATGTGACCCTGGGCAAGTCACTTAACCCTATTTATCTCAGTTCCTCATCTGCAAAATGATCTGGAGAAGGAAATGGCAAACCATTCCAGTATCTTTGCCAAGAAAATCCTAAATGGGGTCATGGAGAGTCAGATATGACTGAAATGACTGAATAGTAGTAACAAAGAGATGATTAAACATAGTCCGTTGACCAAATATATCCTGTGGAATTCAAAGGTCAATTTGAGAGACAGAATTATATTTAAGAGAGAGCCAGTGTGGCACACTGGACAGAGGCCCAGCCTTAGAATAAGGAAGACCAAGATTCAACTCCTATGTCCAACACATATTAACTTTGTGGTCATGGATAAATTACCTACCCTCTTGGCATCTCATGGCAACATTCTAAGACACAAAATAACTTGATCTTCCATGGTAGACTTATTTCCCTACTGCAATGGAATCATACCCCAAGGAAATCCCTCCTGATCTTCCCTACCCCCCCCACCTACTTTCAAATTGATATTGGACCTTTAATCCAAAGACATCAAAGAAAATTTGCTTTATGTGGAGTCAGGGCACCCAAGTTGAAATTTGTTTTAGACTAGGCTAGTCTCTTAACCTATCTAGGTCTCAGTTTCCTCATCTATCAAATGAAGAGGTTAGACTAGATGATGTCCAACATCTATTCCAGCTCCAGATCAATGGAACCATGATCTTCATTGGTGGAGAGGCTTTCCATACCACAAATTCCCCACACTGACTAAATCCTAGGTATGGAACAAAAAAAAAAAATCTGTCCATAATAAAAGAGCAACCAATTAGGAGATGTGGGTGCAAGCCCTGGTCTAATTCTTGGACTTGTTGTGGGACCCTTCCTAACTTCTTATGGGACTCATTTATTGTCTGTAATAGGAAGACTGTGAACTCCCTGAGAACAAATGAACCAGAAATGTAATACATTGATGAAACCTCAGATCATAGGTAGGAAGCCCTCTTGAGTTCAAGGTGGTATGATAACATTCAAGTGATGATGTTCTCTTAGGAGGGCTTCCTCTCCCTAACTAGGGAGTGTGACTCTCCCCTCCCTAGTGTTTTGTCTCTTAGTTTATCATATTTATCTTTCCTCTATATATGACTTTTTTTCCTTTTGAAGAAGAATGGAAAATAGAAACTAATCTGAAGACAAGAGCAACCAGAAAAGTTTTCCTCTATAGAAACCCCAGGCAGAATCATCAGTTATTCTTCCTCTAATTTAGAAAAAAAAAAAAACCAGAACAAAAAAAAAAAAAAACCAATCCTGAAGATGTCAGAAACCCAGGAGCCAAGTAAGAAAATAAGACAGTGTTTTTGTTTTAACTTCTTTAAAAAAATAATCTATCCAATAAAGAGCTTCTTGAGATACCAAATAGAACAATTTTGTTACTTAACAGAATGTACTGTTGAGGTAAAAAAATACTGTAAAGTTTTTCATGTAGCTAGGCAACAGAAGAAAATACCACTTGCCAGAATTGCTGTTTATTATGCTGTTTCTGTATGGATTTTACTCAGCATATCTCACAGTGAAGAGAGCAACTGCTTATGGCAGAAATTGCTTAATGTGCTCATGGCTAGAGAAGGCAAATTAGATATTAGAATAAACATGTTGACTTCCCCCACGAGCAGCCATTAATGATTTGGGGTCTAGTCGCGAATGCTTCAGTAAATCATGTAACATTTAATCAAATGTCCTCCACTGACTGAGACAATTGTCATAAATATGGACTCAATGAGCTGTGAAATCCATACTTTCCGTTTTCCCAAAGAATATGAGTGTTTCCGCAGTCAAGTGTAACTTCCTGAAGGCTTGTAAGATTGAGCACATGCTAGCAAGATGCTATGAGATGCATCTAGACTGAGGGCTTATTTCCAAGGCAGCAGCCTCTTACATGAAACCGATAGATAGCTTCATTAAGTTGAGATCTATAGTACGAAGACCAGAGGCTGTGGGATAACTGGCTTCATGCCTGGTTGCTTTTTGCAAAATAAGGCTGAAATGAGCTCAGTGTTTAATTTCTTTCTTCTTTTTAATTTCTGAAAACATATCCATTTTTATATTTGCCACTTGTATGAAAGTGTGCATGTTTTCACATTTGTATGTGTGTATGTCTATCTCTCTTGCCAAACTGCCCACCCTCCCCTTCCAATTCTGGCTATTGTTGTTTTCCCCAATTAGAAAAGAAGCTGTTTGAGGGAAGAGATTAACAGTCTTGCTTGCTTGTGTGCTACCTAGCACTTAGCACAATGCCTAGCATGTAAAAAGCACTTAATAAATGTTCTTTCATTCATTAATTCATTCATGCTGGGGGAGGGGAAGGACTACAAAGCCAAGAGACTGGTCAATATTGAAAACTGAAATTTTGTAACCAAACTCCTCCCTGAAAAAAATCAACCAAATTGATGAAAACTGATTTCATATTGCTTCCCCTGGAAAGGAAACAACAGCATAGGCTCATAAGAAATGGATCATGAACTTAGAGCTGATATCAGTTTTAAAGTCCTATAGTCTAACTGCCTTGTTTCACATATGGGGAAACTGAGGCTCAAAAAAGGTAAGTGACTTGACCAAACTTCACAGGCAGCATGAATGGTAGAGACAGGATTCAGACTCACACATTCCATCTCCAGATCCATTGCTCTTTTCATTGTGCCATGCTGTTCAATCATGGGTGGAAAAAATGGACAAGCTTCTTCTAGATACACTGATACCAGGTGGAAAGCCAGAATGCACTAACATGTTAATTTGAGTTGTTTTCAGAAACATCTTCTATTAACATACAAATGTTCAAACAGCATTCCATCACAAGCTTGTCTCTGCCCTTTGGTAGAAGGGGAGAACACCATTCCTTGTGTTAGGGGTGGCCAGTCTCCCTTTCCCTGCCTTCAGACAAAAGGGAAAAACACCATTACTGAGCCTCTTAACCCCTGAGACCACTCCATGCTGAAACTGACCTAGAGTTGTTGATAATCTGCCTAAACTCAGTCCTCAATAATTAATAAGGTCCCATCCCATTATTCTCAACCCCATTCCAGTAATTCTGAACCCCTAATATCCTCCTAATTTTTCTGTTGCTTTCAAGGGCACCAGTCTCCCATTTACCCAGGCTCATTTTGAGCCTTGGCATCATCCTAGACTCTTTACTTTCTTTTTCTCTTTATCTCTCATAACCAATCTCTTGTGAATTCTTATTGCTTACCTTCATAACATCTCTTATGCGGACAACCCCTTCTCTCTTCTGACACTGCCACCAGCCCAGTTCAAGTCATCAGCACCTCATGCCTAGACTCTTCCACTCAGATGTCAAATCAATTGTAATGTGCAGGTCTGGTCATGCCTGCCTGCTATAATAAACTCTAGTGGCCCTGTATCCCTCCTAGGATCAAACATAAAAGTTGTGGTGGTGTTAAAACTCTTCAGAACCTGACCCCCTCCTCGTGTCCAATCTCCTTATACTTCACTTCTCAGCATGTGCTGTGTGATCCAATGACACCTGCCTTCTTACTTTTCCTCACTCAAGACACTCTGTCACATGCTTCTAGGTATTTTTATTGGTTGGCCCCCATACCCCTAATATTGGCTCTCCTCCTAACCTCCACCTTCTAATTTCCCTGGATTCCTTCAAATCACAGCTAAAATCCCACCTTCTGTAAAAAAAAAAAAGCCTTTTCCAATCTTCTGCAATGTTAGTCCCTTCCCTCCATTAATTATCTCCAGTTTATCATGCATTTATCTTGTTTAACACAGTTGTTTTCTTGTTGTCTTCCTCATTAAACTATGAGTTCTTTGAGAGCAGGGACTGTCTTTTTGCCCTTTTCTGTATTCCCAGTGCTTAGCACAGTGCCTGAAACATAGAAAGAGCTTAATAAATGTTTGACTTGACACTGCTATGTTCCCAAATGGAAAACAAAGAAACTTGTATTTTTTCTAGTTAAGCATAAACACATTGAGTCCAGGCTCTAGCTTAATAGGTACCAAATTTAAAAAAAAAATTTTTCTTGATCTCTAGGTATTATGTATAAAAGAAACTACCTTTAACAGTAGAAAAAAAAAACTGGAGGCAATGTGATATAGTGGGGAGAGTCCTGATCTTGGAGTCATGAGGACCTGGGTTTGAATCCTGTCTCAGATGCTTAGTAGTCGTGTAAAACTGGACCAGTCTCTTATTCTCTATGAACCTCATTTTCCTCATCTGTAAAATGAGTGAGGATGGACTCAGTGGCATCTTAGTTCCCTTAAGTCTCTAAATCTGTGGATGATGATGATGATAAAGTTGAAAGTGATGATGATGATGGCAATAATGATGAAGATGGTGGTGATGTTAGAATTTATAGAGCACTTTAAGTTTTACAGAGATTTACATATGTTATCTCATTTGATCTTTACAACAATCCTATGAGGTAGCTCCTATTATAATCACCATGTTTCAGATGAGGAAACTGAAGATTATTGAAGTTAAGTGACTTGCCTAAGGTCATATTCCTACTAAGTATGTTTGAGATTCAAACTCAGGTCTTCCTGACTCCAACTCTAATGCTCCATCCAATCTGCCATAAAGCTGCCTGTGATGCTATGGTATCATGGAAAGAACACTGTTTTTAGAGTCAAAGATATTGAATTTGAGTCTGGGCTTTGCACTTATTCTGTGTAACTTCGGCCAAGTCATTTAACCTCCCTCCACTTCCCTCAGTTTCCTCATCTGCATATAAAACTAGTAGATTAGACAGATGACTTCTGAAGTTGCATAAAGGGAATTTCAGAAAAAAATGTGGTTCTACTCTATACATCGAAGTTAATTTAATGGAAATAGTTACAAAGCAATTTAGTTGTTCATGTTGAAAATTGGTTTTTAGTTTTTATTAAAACATTTAACTTAGAAAATAAAAATAAATGATTCTAAGATAGTATTAATAGCTTCTCTTAAGTCCTCATAAGGAAACATTCTTACCAACTTCTCAGAATCCCACTGTGCTACAGAGAAGGGTCCTAGTGACCTGCAGAGCTCCTTTGACATCCAGAAAGCCTTGAAATAGTCTGATCTTGTAGGAGAGGTGTTAATGTCTCTCATGTTCCTTGGGTGAACCAAAGGGCAACAATTGCCTTACAACCCACTTTAATTTTGTGTTACTAAAAATTCACCCTAGGATAAAATGGATAGAATAGATTTAGGAGAATTCAGGAAAATAATCTTGAACTCTTAAGAGAAAGAAAAGTGTAAAAGTGATAGCAGTCATAGCAAGAATGGCACTGGGAATATTAGTAGGTAGTCTAAGAGATCAGCTGTTTCTAATTATCATCATGGACACAACCTATTTGAAATTTTGGCATTTTGGAAATTATCCAGCACTGATTACCGACATGGGAAAGAAGGCCAAAATGACTCAGATCACTTAGCTTAGAGAAAACTGCTGTATAAGATGGATGGTGGGAGCCATGGCCTTGCAATCAGAAGATCTACGTTCAAGCCTTGCTTTTATGACTTTCTAGTGTCATGAACTTTATTGAATCTATTTCCTCATCTATATAACAGTGATACTAATACCTTTCCTGTAATCAGGGTTACTAAGCGAGTAATTACCTTCTGTATTCATTGACATCAGGTAGAAAGCCAGAACACACTGATATTCACTTTGGCATTTTATCATATACATCTGCTATTAACACTAATTGAGAGATAGGTATAGGTACAGATACAGGGATAGAGATAGATATCATTTTGACGAAAAATAAAGAGCGCTCTGAATGTGATATGACTAGGACAGAGTACCTATCACCTTATTCCTGGTAGTTATGCCTCTCTTCACATATCCCCAAATCACAGTAGCTTTTTTGGCAACCACCTCATACTATTGGCTCATCTTTAACTTGCAGTCCACTGACATCCCCAGGTCTTTTTCAGACAAATGGATGTATCCCTTTACCTCCCCTGTGAAATTCACATCTGTATACCCATATAATGTTTTACATTTATCCTCATAGAATTTCCACCTTTTAGTTTTGGTTCAATGTTCTATCCTGTCAAGCTCTTTTTTGATTGTGATTCTTGTTATTCATTGTGTCAGCTATCCCTGCAGAGGTGTGCTGGTAAATGTTTACCAACAAGCCTTCTAAAGTATGCAGGACATACTTTTAAGCTTAGTCTGTATTATTAACATTGTTTCTATCACTTTCTTAAGTCTAGGCCAGGGGTGGAGAACTCTCGGCCTCAAGGCCACATGTAGCCCTCTAGGTCCTCAAATGCGACCCTTTGACTGAATCCAAGCTTCACATAATAAATCCTTTTTTTTTTGGGTGGGGGGATTTGTTCTGTGAAGTTTGGTTCCCCACCCCTGGTCTAGACAATCAATAAAACAATACATCAAGCCCTGATTTGTAGTTTGCTGTTTTCTGAGGTATAAATGTTTGCGCTGGAAATTTCATGATTGGCTCTAGTGAGCCAGGATGAGCTGGATCTGCACTCCCCTGATCCCTTCCAGCTTTGCATCATTAGGAAACTACATAAACATGGTACTGATGACTTTGTCAAGGTCATCGATAGAAATGTTAAATAGTACAGAACAAGAACCAATCCTTTGAGCACACAGCTAAAGAACTCCTACAAAATTGATATTAAACCATTAATAATTATTTTTTTAAGTTGGTTGTTCAATCAGCTCCAAATCCATTTCACTGTTTTATCATCTGGTCTACATCTCACCACTTTTCCCAGAAGGATAATGTGAAATATTTTTATCAAATGATTTGCTAAAACTAAGCAAACCCATAAATAAATAAATAGACAAACAAATAAATAATCCAAGTAAATTCTTTCTACAACAGTCCCCTGATGTATCACTTCGGTCACTCTGCCCCAAAGAGAAACATTACCTGTTCTCGATGAAATCATGCAAGCTCATTGTAATCAATAATTACTTTTCTACATATTCACTGACAATCTTTTTAATGATCCACTCTAGAATTTTCTCAGTATCGTATCCAAGCCTACCTTGAATATTGCAGATTCTATTCTCTTCCCTTTTCTGAAGATCCAGACAGCATTTTCCTTTCTTCAATCCTGTGACACTCTTCCTGTTCTTCACACTTTCAAATAGCACTGACAGTAGCTCAGTAATTACATCTGACAATTCTTTCACTAATCAAGGCTGTAGCTTTTCTAAGTCAGATGACTTGAGTTCTTCAAGGGCAGCTAGGGCCTCTCCTATCACCTTACTTGCATCAACTCCCCCCAGTCCTTTTTTATTCTACTACAGTGGCCTTTCTTCTCAGAAGAGGAAACAGAAACAAGTAAAAGAATTGAGCATCTCTGTCTTCTCTCTGTTGTCGGATATTACCATCCCATCCACCCCAAGAAAAATCCTGTGACTCTGTTTGTGATAATTAAGGTGTGATTTTTTCATTATGGCAAGACATAGAACTAGAACTTGAGAGATCAAGGCCCGTGTAGTCTTAGACCTTCAATGTGCATTGACATGTTCCTCTCAGGAGTCATACTTACCTCTTTGTCTCCCAAGTGGAAGTGTTATACACCAACTATTGACTCATCTGAGAGCCCAAACTTTCTTCACAAAAAAGGCTTCCCTTCCTCATCCAACCAGTGTCCAAGAAAAACTTTTAAAAAAGGGAAAAAGCTCCAGAGCTTTTGACCTTATGCTATCTTAGGAAAATCTTCATCCATAGAAAGATAAACTTCAGTTCTGCTCTTAACTCCATACAACAACTTTTCTATGGGATCAAAACCCCAGGACTTCCTTGTCCTTTCCATTGCTTTTTTCACATGTCCCTAGCATAATCAATTCCATCTACTCCACCTCTCCCATGCAATATACTAAGTATAGGGTGTAGACTTATTACAGTATATTTGAACATACTAATGCTTTATACCCACCAGCAGTATGAATAACAAATAGTACTAGTTATTTTCTCTCTTTTTCATCAATGATAATTTTTCTCATCTTGCATATGTAGATGGCCGGGATATCTTTAATGTGTGGTCATGATCACATGGTCATAGGTCAAGAAAGAGACATTTCTATGTCACGACAAAGAAATGTTTCTGTCAGATTGACAGAATCTGAAATGTGGATGTGAATAAGCCTAGGTGTCTATTGAAACAAACTGTCTCCAAGTAATATGTAGAACTGGAATTACCTTTTTATTTATGGCAGCATTCAAAATGTATACAGGGATAGAGACTTCAGCTGTTCTTTCAGAGGCTAAGTACAGGAATCCTAAAGTCACAACCGAAAAATGCTTCTCAGATCACCTTGCCCAGAAATGATTGCATGGTTGAACAAAGTAATTGTTGGCAAGGCACTGTGCAATCCAAATCCTTCTCATGAGTTACTGGAAAACCTGCAGACAGGAGAGGCATAGCATGTGATTGAAATGTCGGACAATCAACATATGGCAACGAGGTAAGAAAGTAGATTGTGATTGAAAAACTTGCCTCACAGGGCTGTTGTGAGGAAAGTGCTCTGTCAACCATATAGTGCCATGTAAATGTGAAATATAAGTCACAAGATTATAGAATGTTCTAGCTAGAGGAGACCTCAGGGATCATCTAATCCAATCCTTTCATTTCCGACACGAGGAAACTCAGAATCAGAGAGGTAATATGTCTTGCCAACGGTCACATAGATAGTAAGTAGCAGAGCTAGGATTCACATCCTAACTCCAAATCCATTGCTTTTTCTACTGGACTAAATGCCAAACTTGAGAATTTGCCTGCTCTAATGTGCAGATGTCATCCCATCACATGAGTGATGACTCACATGAGGGATGACTGTCTTTGATGCATGGACCATTTTGACAAATAAGACTGAAAAGTGTTTAAGAAACTGGTCCGTGGCAATCTTGCAAGCTTGTTGGAGCTCAGATTCAACTCTTCTGGTACCAAGTACTATCAGACATGCTTTCTCTTTAAGATAGTAGGCCACAGGTAGAATTACTAGTGCTAGTAGATTGTTTCCTCTCCCCTAACCCAAAAAAGTATAGGTTATCCAGCAGACCATCAAATCTAATTGTTGGCTAGCTCAGTGATTTACTAATCTAGCTAACCTATTATGGCTCTGCAAGCCTCAGGGACTTTAAAAATATTGACAGAACTTATGAAGTTTGATCCAGGAAGTCTGGGAGGGTAGACCAAAGGGAATAAAAGGGAGATGAGGGAAGTTCGATCAAAATGGGGAAAAAAAGCCCAGTTTTCAGTGAGAAAATGTGTACTTACATCAGAACATAGATTTAGGGCTGGAAGGGAACTTAGTATGACCCCCTAATTTTACAAATGAGAAAACTAAAGCCCCTAAAAGTAAAGTGATTTGCTTGAGGTGATACAAATAGTAAGTGGAAGGGCTAGGATTTTAACCCACATCCTCTGATTCTAAAATCAGTGTTCTTTCCACCATAACAAATCACCTAAGGTTTTTCTGATACATCTACAATTTCGTATTTAATGTTTTAGAGGGAAAATAATGTTAGAATCATAAAGTTCTCACAGAACCACCATCCAAGTAATGTGAAACAACAAGATTATATGAAGCATAGTTTGAAAAAAACCTTGCTTTAAAGAAATAAAACACTCTTTTAGTGTCTAAATGTAGAAGAGTAGTCCAAGGAATAAACAAAATTTAGTAACCACCATATCATTTTGTGGGCATTGTTGGAGAACCTGAAGCTATTTATGAAGTAAAAAAATGAAAGAGAGATTTGGTAATTATGTGATTTTGAAATACAATTATATTGTAAGCTTCATGAGGGCAGAGCCCACCATATTTTTATACATCATTGTATCCTCCTCAGCTCCTAACACAGTAGCTTGCCCTTGAATTATTCTTCCTTGAATTGAATTGCATTTGTCAATTAAACCTTCATCTTGACCTTATCTTAGCCACTATGAGGAGTGGTCATACATGGATTTTGCTATCATCCAAAACCATTCCATCTCCAAAATTTTGATGCTATGAAATATCCCTCTTTGATCACGATCACCTGTCTTTTCACTGCTTCAAACCTCTTGTCGTTGAGTCATTTCAGTCATGTTTAACTCTTTGTAACCACTTTGGGGGGTTTTCTTGGCAAAGATACTGAAGTGGTTTGCCATTTCTTTCTCCAGCTCATTTTATAGATAAGGAACTGAGATAAACAGGGTTAAGGGACTCAACCAAGGTCACACAGCTAGTATACAGCCAGATTTGAACTCAGGAAGATGAGTCTTCCTGATTCCAAAGCCTAGTGATCTATCCATTGTGCCACCTAGTTACCCTTCCAAACCCCTTAGTTCTTCCTAAATCTCCTTTGTCCTTATAGAGAAGAGAGTGCTTGACTGAGAGTCAGAAAGACATGAGTGCAAATCCTGCCTCAGATAATTATTAACTGTGTCCCTGGGAAAGTCACTGAACCTCTCTGTGCCTCAGCTATCTTACCTGGACAATGAAGAGGGTTGAGCTTGATGATTTCCAAAGTCCCTTCTGTCTTTAAATCTGTGATCTCATGATCTATGATAAACATTACAAGAGTTAATTCCATTGTCTCAACTCTTTCCTTTAAGGAAGGTTTGGAGAACCAGTGGGGCAGGTACCTTGTGAGTGAGAGCTTTCATATACTCTGGACATGGATAGATACTTTCTTCCTGAACAAAAGTTCAGAGACTTATAAAGTCTCCACAGGAATAATTCCCTTTTCTTTTCATTTGTCATTCGGATTGTAGGCCTATATAACAGGAAGAGTTGTTGTTGCATCTTATTGCATGAAACTACATGAGGTAAACTAGTGGCCAAATACTTGTTGGTTTGCTCAATGGGAAGAAACCTGTTATTAACACCAGGTTCCTTTGATCTCAAGCTGTTTGCTATAGCAGTTGTTTCTATTATACCCAGAAGAGTTCGAGCCCCTATGAGCCACAGACCTGGGGGAACCATTTAAACTTTCTTAGCTGGTGGCAGAATAAAGCTGAGAAGACTCATAATCTTCACCACAGGGAAAAACTAGAAATAAAATTGCTGAAGGTAGCATTTGTGGGGGGCTTATGTCTTTGGATTTAATTCTAGGAGAATCTTTGATGTCAAACTTCCATGGTAGTTTGAAGAAAATAAAGTTATCATTCATTTATTCATTCATTCTTTCATTCAACAAGTATCTATCAAATACCTATTGAGAACACAGAGTATAATAGGTATTTGGGAGTTACAGAAAAAAAAGTAGATGATAATTTTCCCTGCTCTCATGTAGCTTATGTTATTACTGAGAACAATTAACATGCAAACACACTTAGGTGCATATGCATACACACACACACACAGAGAAAATAAAAAATAAATACAAAGCAATAAGTGAATGGGTACATAATAAATCACTGCACAGGGAGCTTGTATGTCAAAAGAGTCAAGATTCAGAGAAGACACAAGAAAGATATCTTACTTAAATATTTCCAAAAGAGATATGGAACCTCTACTAGAGAGTTTTGAGGAACAGATAGAAAACCAATTGTTTCTGCTGGCAAAGATATGAGTTTGGTTGAAGAGAAAAACATGTAATGTCCCAATGAGTAATGCTCACTTCATTAGCCATGTGGATGCTATTTAATTGACTATGGAAAGACACATAGTAGATGTAAGCAGAATGTGACACAACAAATTAGTCATGATAAAAAATAGTATTATAATCTCTCATTTGAGAAATGTATAGTCAGAAAAGTAAATGGGCTGACCATGTGGCAAGAGCAAAACAGAAAGAGTAGCCCATGCATTCCACTGGTATCTTTGAGATCTTAGGAAAAGGCAAGGAAAGCCTCTAGTATATCGGGTAGGCCCCTGGTGGTGAGCTTGTGGGAGCCACCTAGCATGAGCAGTCATGTGTGATCCTTTCAGGGATGAGAAGACAGATTCATTTGAATATACTAGGGTTTAGTAATCAACCCTGGAAAAACTGGAACTGGGAAAGAGACCGTTTCCCAAGAGATGAAAAGGGGGGACATGATGATTCTCTTCAAGTTTTTAAAGGGTTAGTATATAGAAGAGAGATTAGATTTGTTCTGCTTGGCTCCACAGATCAATGTAAAGATGATACAGGTTCACAAAAGTGGAAAGTTGGAAGGGACCTCACGAAAGGAGTCCCTACTATAACATACCTGTACTTAAAGACCACCACCTAGGGGGAACCCACTGTCTTTTGAGGCAAGCCATTCCACTTTTGGATAGCTCTAGTTCTTAGGAAGTTTTTCAGCTGCACATGAGAAAAGGAACAAACATAGCTGGATAAAAATGGGACATGCTGTCTCATGAGTTTGTCATTGTTGGAGGTTTTCTGGGCAAGGATGGATGATCACTTATTGGATGACTACACCACTGTAGATGTAGTTTCTGCTTCAAGTGGTAACCAGACTCCATAGTTATTGACCACCCCCCCCCATAATGCCTTCCAGCACCAATTCTAAAGACCTCCTTCTTCAGAATTATAATTACTCTAGGAAAGTCATTTTTGCATGCATATAAGCCTTCCTTTTCTCTTGGCATCAAGCTCTTTCAAGATATCTATTCACTGCTAACTTTGGTCTCTGTTTGAAGAATCCTTAAATTTGGAAAGGATGAGTCAGCAACCTTCACTTTTTGGGAGATCCTAAGGCTCAGAAATGTAGATATGATGCCAGGATGGGAAGGCAAGGAGATAGAACAAGAGAGGGGCTTATTACAGACTATTTGAAGTAATACATGAATCTCTCTTGGAGATAGAAACAGGAGTTCTCAGCAGTAGTGTCCAGCACTTCAATTCTTTCTGCCTCTCCCTTGCCTTTCTCTCTGGATCGTGTTGTGAGCCAAGACTCATCAGAGATTACCCACCCAATGCTTCTCATAACGTAAGGCTAGAATGCTGATGAACTCCAAGAGCGTACACAAACCAGCAGATCTCTACGATAGATAAATGACCATGTGTCATGCCATTAAATTTATAGACAGTTCCACCTGTAACAGCTGAGGCTGCCCTGGTGGTCCAGAGATGACTAAGGGATTAGTGGAGTCTTACGAGTGGACAAAAACCTAGCCAGTGGACAAAAAACCAACCCAGTAGCAAATACAGCATCAACACCCAAACACTGACATCCTAAGAGTTTCCTTTGGCATTTCTCCTAACTCTGCCCTATCCTGATGTTTAGCTTGCCTTTAAAAAATGCAAACTAAAGTCACTATAGCCTAAAATGACCTTCAAAGGATATAAAACTCTTCCTTCAGTTGTACACAATAAAAGAAACCATGAGAGGAAAAAGCAAAGTGTTTAGATTACAAATCATCATTTATTTCATTTTCATTCTCTCTGTTTTGTTTCTAGATATTTCCACACCATATACTTAGGTATCCGAAGCCGCCGGAGTGGGGAGAATGACAGATGGCGGTTCTACTGGAAGATGGTGTATGAGTATGCAGATGTGAGTATGCTGCATTTGCTAGCCACCTTTCTGGAGAGTGCCCCACAACTGGTCCTGCAGCTCTGCATTGTCGTTCAGACTCATACCTTACAGGCCCTCCAAGGTAAGGGCACACCATCATCGTTTTGGGGATTTGTGGGAAAGATTCTGAATGACAGACCGCTTATTCAAAACCTCCAGTGATTGTCTCAGTGTCTTTCTGTCAAAACTCAGGCCATTCAACCCCCACTGAAATATACAGACCACTATGATGGTACTTAAGTATGTGAATGATATGTGATATTTTCTTCACCCTTTCTGTCACAGCTGGCTTATGGAGAGACAGTTTTCTTTTGCCCTTAGACTGACCTTTTCATCAAAAGAATGGGGAAAAACAGTTTTTTGTTATTTTCCACTTGGCTAATGGTAGACTTAGGGGAATAGAGCCAACAGCATCTCTGATGTTTATGATGGTATAATGCTCCAAGGTTACAATAGATCTATGGATATATTCACTGGGGTTTACGCCAAAAAGTAGCAGCTAGAGCTGCCCTCATCATGAACCAAAGAGGTGTTGACATGAGATCATAGAGAAGAAAAGGGCATGGTCATGTTGTTTATGTGCCCCAACAATTTCCCCCCCAAAAAATGCAGTTCCCAGATTCATGCTTAAATCCCATCCTCCCAGCCTTTTTTGTTTTGTTTTGTTCTTATTTGATAGTGGAAACAATAAGACTTTTCAGTTGTTAACATAAATGCCAAGCCATTTTCTTAATCCAGATTTTCCTAGTAACTGGGCATCATAGGGACAGAATGATGTGTGAAAAGAGTAAAGATTTCTGATCCTACCTTGATTTTTTAACTTTCATGTATTCCATGCTGTGACGTTCCTCATTTTGCCTTACATCATTTTGCCATGCTGACAAAAGTATGGTGTCCTTCTGAAGTCTCCCTTATGGATGGCTTCCATCTGAGCTTTTCTGTAGGGGACCCAGTAGGTCTAGACCAGAAGTGTCAAACTCAGGATTCACTGGCCACTCGTGCAGCATGCAAAACTCTCAAATGCAGCCTGAACCAGATTAAAATGCAATTGGAAAATGTTTAACACAATAAACAAAGGAATAACACAACATTGAAAATGTTAATTTATTGTTTTCCACATCAATATACCACCCTCAGGGATCCATTTCTATTTGAATCTGACACCATTAGTCTAGACTATGCAGACTAGAGAACCCAGAAGCAATGTTGGTCTAAGCAAGCAGGAATTCTCAGTGCAACCTTTGCTCTAGACTAGAGCAGGAGTGGGGAATCTGTGGCTTTGAGGCCAAGTAGAACATCAAAGTCAAAACTTAATAAAACTTTTAAAACACTACTTAAGAGAACCAATGAGTATAGAAAGCAAACAAATGGTCCAAGAGTTAGAAAAAAATTAGGGAGTGGGGAAAGAACAAAGCAGAGAGAGAGAACAAATCAGAAATGAGGAAATCATATTAATTGAAGAGTCTATCTGGTATATTGAAAAAAACAACAACCAAAAAAAAAAACCAAACAAACAAACCAGATTTTCATCAAAGTTGTAAATAGCCATGACTGTACCTGAGGCAAATTCAGTTGAGGGATAGGGAAACATGGGCTGGTGCAGAAAATAGTCCTGCCAACAGTGCAACTGTATTGGGAAGATGAAGTCTGTCCCCCAGGAAATCTGGCCTTGCTCCCATAGGAGTAAGGGGAAAGTGGCCTCATGGAGAGGGATACCACACGAGCAGAACACTTGGGCTGGTAACTAAGGGTAGTTGTGCCATTCCTGGGCTGGAGGATCAAGAGACTAAGTGTATTGTGGGGGGCAAGGAGAACAGGGCATGGTGTTTGCTGCAAGGAGGAAGTGCTTCCTCCAGGATGTCAGGGCACTGGTATAAAGCTGCAATCATAGTATGTTAGTTGTCGCTCTGGTTTTAGTTGAGGCTCTGCCCTATCACTTTCCCTGGACCTCAGTTTCTTAATCATTAAAATAAGGAAGTTGGAATATATGATAACTAAGGTACTTTACAGCTCTAAAATTCTGTTATTCTATAAATGCTTGAGAAGATTGGGCCTAGTGTATCATGTGGGAAATTATTTACAAATTATTATTCTCTCGTAAAGAATTTCCAATAATATATACCAGGGAAGCTAGGTAGCACAGTGGGTAGGGTACTGGGCCTGAAGTCAGGAAGTCTCATCTTCCTGAGTTCAAATCTGTCCTCAGACACTTGTTAACTATGTGACCCTGGGCAAGTCACTTAACCCTGTTTACCTCAGTTCCTCATCTGTAAAATGAACTGGAGAAGAAAATGGCAAACCACTCCAGCATCTGCCAGGAAAACCCGAATGGGGTCATGAAGAGTCAGACACAACTGAAAAACAGCTGAACAACAATAATTCTCATGAAATGAGAAGAGTGGTTCAAAGGATAATGCTGTCACAAAATGCAGTGCTCGGTCCTAGAGCAAAATCATGAGTTCCTGTTGTGTCTATAGAATGTAGGACCATGGGAGAAAAGAGAAACTAAGAAACAGTAGCCCGGTGACAGATCAGCCCACTGTCTATTACAGCTATTGTCATTGAGAGAGGCAGGGCCGCAGATAACGGAGTAAGATCATCTTTACCTGCTCTATGGTCCCAGATGGTTGGATAACCCAGGTGGCTTCTCCCAAAAGGCTTCTTAAAGCCTGCAAAAGCTTGGGTTTTCAAAACCCCATTGAGGGAATTGGGAAGGAAATTTCTTTTCCTACCTGGTGTGACTGTGTTGAGTGCCTTTCCTTAAAAACGGTGTTAGTAGGAAATAAAAATGTCTTCTGGGTTTATTAGATTACTCAAATCTTCCAAGTAATGGCACATGGATGAATCAGGAATCCCAGGTTATGAAGAGCTATGCCCACTCCCTCACTACTTGACTGTTCAGTAGTAGCCACCTAATCTTAAAACTTCTCTCCCATGCGTAGACGTAATATGACTCACATTCCCACTCCTGGTCTTCAACCCTCTTTTTTAGTTATGGCTTCTATGGTGTGACTGTATGTGGAGTCAAAGTAAGTCAGTTCCACTCCTACCCACCTATAATGACCATGGTTAAGCCAGTTGTTTCTCTGGGGGATAGCTCTCTGAACCTCATGGTTTTCATCTACAAAATGAGGGGACTAGATAAGATGACCTTTCAATCACCTCCTAAAAATCCTCTTAGGGAATTCTAAGAGATCATGGGGAAAAATTTGCTGCATATCAGTCCACCACCAAAACCACCACCATATACACCTCCCCAGTGCCGTTCCTGGGCTGATCCAGAGACAGACATAAACAAAAATCTTCAACATTGATGTAAGGGGCAATAGAGAAATGCAGAAGGTGATAATCCTGCTGGGTCTGGGGTTTGTTTATTTGTTTACGAGGAAAGCAGAAAGATAGTTATGCTGAAATACCAAAGGTTAGATAAATTCAAACCTCTAGCAAATGACAACGGAACAACTGAGGCAGCATCGTCTGACTTGTCTGTGCTTGGAAGAAAAACATATCTCTTCAGGGAGAGTAAGACCAAACAGAGCCCTGAGGTTAGAAATGAGCTATACTTACAGATGAACCTGGAAACATGACACTGCTCCAAGACAAGAATTCACTTGATGTGGGTTTAAAGGAGCAGGGACCTCTCTCCCTCTTGAAAAGGGAAAAGAGAAACGTGAAAAAGGGATCCAGCCAGACTAGTACTAGGTAAGTGCCAAAATATGTGGTTTTGTAAATCCTTAATATTGAAGGATCCCACTCTTGTTTGTGTAATAATAGAGCTGTCTGTTATAAATATGAATTATGAGTAGGCATTGAACCTGTGAAGTACTTTGCAAATAGTTGCTAATTAAAATATCTGAAATGTTTCAATTTAACAGGCAGAGCAAGGCCTTGCAGTCTGCAAGTCATTTCCACATGTGACAGACAGTTTTGTGTCTAGAATTGAAGGGAGGGGATCCCATCTAAAGACAATATTTCAGGAGTGCCAGACAATTGCATTTTTTTCGATCTAGCACCCCCCCCACCTCCTGCCATGCTGTAAAGAAGAGTACCACCTTTAAGACAAAAAGAAAATTAAATAGGGAATATGACATTTTCAAACTCAATCTAAAAATTGCATTGCTCTGATGGAAGCTGATGCGGCACTCACATACTGCCAGCTGTGAAAATCCTTCCTCAGCTCTCTTTGCTTATTGAATAAATGTGTTCAAGATAACTCCTTGTGCTGGAGGCTGACAGGCTCACTGCAGAATTGCACAAAGGAAGAATAATTTTTCGCAGTGGCGCCTCAGAGTCTGAGATCTTCCCACAGCCACAATAGGGCAGCTGCGTGGTCTGTCATTGGCTATAGGATCAGGGATCCCCTTCCTGTGAGTTGAGGTTTCCATGCTCATCCTCAGCCTTCATCTCCTCCATGACAGAATGAGCATGGAAGATGCTTTGTAAGATTCCAAAAAAGATTACTGTGATGGGCAAAATGGAGATAAAATGATCTGGCTACCCTCATTTTGAACCATCCATTTGTGGTGAGAGAACAAATTATTAGATCTGTAAATAAGCATGTCGTTTGTTGAAAATGGCATGACTCTTGCAACCAGAAGGCTTGAGTTCAAATCAATAAATCAGTCAACAAGCATTTAATAAGTGTTTACTATACACAAAAAGACAAAAATGAAACAGCCCCTGCTTTCAAGGAGTTTATATTCCAACAATGGAGTCATCATGTACATATGAGTAAATGTAGAATACATGCAAAATAAATTCAAGGCAGTTTGGGTAGGGCAGACCCTGGCAGGCAGGGGACCAGGGAAAACTTCATGGAGAAGGTGGCACATAAACTGAATCTTGAAGTAAACCAGGGACTCCAAAAGATATGGAGGAGGAAGCAGTACATTACAGGCAAAGAGAATAAACAATACAAAGGCATGGAACTGGGAGGAGTATTGAAAGTTAGCAATAGCAAGGAAGCTTAATATTGTTTTAGAGTGTAAGGAGGGGAGTAAAATAAAGAAGACTGAAAAGGTAGGAAGGGCCCAGATTGTGAAGAGTTTATATTTGATCCCAGAGGCAATGGGGCTCTGTTCAGTGGGGGTAGGAGAGGTGGTTGTGATATGATCACATCAGATACAATTTAGGAAAATGACATTAGCAAATGAGAGGCGGGTAGATTTAAATGGAAGGAGGCTTGAGGCAGGGAGACCAAATGGGTGGCTTTTGCAGGACTTCAGATGAGAAATGATGAGTTAGGGTGACAGCTATGAGAGTGAAGAGAATGGGATGTTGAAACATTTTGTAGAGATAGAAATGACAGGATTTGGCAACTGATTACATATGTGGAGCAAGTTGATAATGATTGGAAGAAGATGGCACTGAGGTTACCAAACTGGAACCCTAGAAAGGTGTTATTATTTTCTACAGTAATAAGCACATTTGAAAAGATGAATTTGAGAAGAAAGATAATGAGAACTAGCTTGGCACTTGGTAGCTATATGTTCTTAGCCCAGTCTCCAAGATCCTCTGAGTTGGAGTTTCCTTCATTATAAAATGGGAGCAATAATTGTAAGTAGTACAGAGGATTATGGGCAGCTAGGTAGATAGAGTGCTGGGCCTAAAGTCTAGAAGAACTAAGTTCAAATCTGGCCTCAGACACTTACTAGCTGTGTGACTCTGGGCAAGTCACTTAATCTTGTTTGCCTCAGTTTCCTCATGTGTAAAATGAGATGGAGAAGAAAAAGGTAAACCACTCAGAGAATCCCAAATGGGATCATGAAGAGTCAGAAACTACTGAAAGGACAGAAAAAATGACAAAAGAGGATTGTGGTGAGAAAGGTACTCCATAAACAAGAACACGCCCTGTCAATGTGAGCCATTCTTATTAAATTGCTCCTAAATGAGAAAGATGTATTCAAGCTAGCAAGATAAGAACCACAAAACACTTCATTAAAAATGTTCTATACTGGTAAGAGCAGATACTTCGAGCTGGAACAGAGTTTGGGATCCCATGATTCAGTAGAGGAAGAATGCTGGCTATGAAATCAGAAAATCTGGGTTTGAAACCTGGCTCTGTGACTTCTTAACAATGTGACCTTGGGCAAGTCACCACCTCTCTTGGCCTCAGCTTCCTTAGCTGTAAAATTAAGGAGTTCTCTGGATGACCTCTAAGATTCTTTCTTGTTCTATTACCCTGTAATCTTCATGGAGCTGTAAAAAGAACACTGGATTTGAATCTGGAATCTGAAGGCCCAAATCTAAGTTCTGGCTTAGTTCATTCATCTGTAGAAACTTTGCAAGACAAACTTGGAACCAGGAAGACCTGCATTCAAGTCCCATCTGACACATATTGGCTGTGTGACTCTGGGGAAGTCACTTAACCTCTCAGTGCTCTAGTCTAAAGACGTCAAACACCACTAGCTGGCAAGTGTTGCGACAGTCCCAAACCAGATTAAAATGTAATTGGGAAATAGTTGACAGAACAAATAAAAATGTAACAAAACAGGGATACCACGACATTGTATAACTAAGTCAATATGCCATCTGCAGGGATCCTTATGTATGAATTAGTGACCCCTGTTTCATTTGAGTTTCAGTCCTCCACTCTAGACAACTCTCTAAAAGTATAAGTTTCATGGAAGACACCAAACTACATTGGTAGAGAAAGCAGAGGGAGATTTTCCCCCCAAGATTTCCCTATGCCACTATAATCCCATATCTAGTCCCTGTCCTTTTCCCTCTCTCTGTCCCTAAATACATGCACACGCACACATGAATGTTCAATTACACTTATTGTTGTGGTTTAGTCATTTTTCAGTCCTCTCTGACTCTTCATGACCCCATTTGGAGTTTTCTTGGTAAAGGTACGGGAGTGGTTTGCCATTTCCTTCTCCAGATCATTTTACAGATTAGCAAACTGAGGTAAACAGGGTTAAAGTGATTTGCCCAGGGTCACACAGCTAGAGAGTGTCTGAAGCTAGATTTGAACTCAGGAAAATGGGTCTAACTGACTCTAGGCACTGGCATTCTGTGTGACCTAGCTGCCCTCAGCTGAAATTCTACTCACGCTTTAAAATCCAACTAAAATGCCACGTTCTAGGTCAAGATCATTTTGCAAGAACTGAAGAGACGTTGGTAGAATGTTTGAAGATATCAGGAAGATTTTGTTTAATGAAAAGAATGTCTCAAAAGAATTGAGAATTAGATCAGCAAAGACAGTTGAATGAAGTCTAGATCTATACCTGGAAATTCTGCCTATTCTATTCTGAATGAGTATGTAATGTGATTCCTTGAAAAGTCATGATAGAAACTAAAATATTTTCTATGAGTCTTTCCAGACACTTATTTTAAATTTTATATTCCAAATTACCCACTACTAAATTTTCCTTTTTATAGAGGAAAGGAAATAAACATTTACATAGCATCTACTATGTAGTAGGCATTTTGCTAAAAAAAAAAAAAAAACCTTTTTTTTTACAAATATTATCTCATCTGATTTTCACAGCAACTCTGTGAGATAGATAATATTATCTCCATTTTCTAGTTAAGGAAACTGAGGTAAACAAAAGTTTAGTGACTTGCTCAGAATCACACAGCTACTAAGTGTCTGAGGCTTGATTTGAATTCAGGTCCTCCTGACTCCAAGCCCAGTGCTCTATCCACTGTGCCAACACTTGAGTTGAGAAAGTAAAGATGCTACTTCTATTTTTCCTCTGTGTGTCATACTTGGGGAAGAAACTACCAAAAAGAATCAATACCTTTTTTTTGAAGAACTCCCTCAATAACCTAAAATAGATTTTTTCTAAAATAGTTTATGACAGTACTCTATGTCAGAAAGATCTTCAGGTGGCACACACTCAGATAAACTATAAAACTCAGCTCCCACAGCTACTGTGATCACTCCAAATGTGGTATTCACAACTTTATAGCACACTATTAATCAACACATATTCATTGAGAATCCAGTATGTACAAAGCATGGTGCTAGCCACTACTTGGAAGTGAGGGTTTACTGCCTCCTCCAAATTCTGACAACTGCTACAATTTCTTTTTAAGAAATTTGTTTCAAGAAAACAAATGTATTAGTTCTACAGACCTGGATGACTAGTTTGATACAGGGGATTAGTGAGCAAAGAGGCTGGAAATGCAAGTTGGGACTAGCCCCAGGCTATGAGATTGAACATTTTGTAAGCAATGGAAAGCTGTGGGGGGTTTTGAAGCAGGGGAGAGTGCTATAATGAAAGAGGCATTTGGGGACGATTTTATCAGTGGCAAGTTAGTGCTGGATATATTAAAGAGGAAATTTAGTAAAGGGTGGGGAGAAAGGAAGGGAAAAGGGAAAAGAGAGGAGAGTGAAGGAGGAGGAAGGAGATAGATAGGGATACCAATTAGCAGACTACTAAAATAATTCAGGTTAGAGGTGATAAGGACATGAACTAGGATGGTGGCAGTGAGAATGAAGAGAAAGGTATAATTGAGAGAAAGGAAGAATTATTAGGCCTTGGGGACTAATTGGATATAGATGCAAAGAAGAGAGAGGAATCAAAAATGACTGAGCTTTTGAGCCCTGCAGGGAAAGAGTCAGTACTGTCAGAATTGGAACTAGAAATTATTTTATCAGATTTAAGACAGGTGGAGGAGGGGTGTAAGGAGCAGAGGGGCAGGCGACACAAAGAAATGTTCATTAGTTGAGGCACAGGTCAGGGTGATAAGATGATTTTTGAAGGGAAAGAGAAGGAGTTTGGCTTTGCACACACCAAGGATGCATCCATGTCCCCATCTCCACAGGGTTCAAGGAGAGGAAGCAGCCTCAGAGAGGTGGTTCATATTTGGCAAGGGAACTCTGGGGTTAGAAGCCCTGAGCATCTATGGCACTCAGTGGGACCAGACAGAGAGGGACATCATGTGTGGCACAGGGCTAGTGAACATTATGAGGAGGAAGTGCATATTCCAGGAAGGAAGCATAAGCCCTGCAATTTCTAAGGGTTGGCGGGAAAAACAGTAAATCAATCAATAAGCATTTATTTAGCACCTACTATACCCAGGCATTATGATAGGTGCTGGAGATACAAAAACAATGACTAAAACAATCCTTACTCTCAAGGAACTTACATTCTAATGGGAGAGGTAAAAAGGACATACATAAGTATATACAGAATAAATATATTTCTAAATAAAATGAATATAAAGTAACCAAGTACATGATACATTGGGAGGGGGGCACCAGCACTTAAGAACATTGGGGAAGACATGGCACTTGAGACATTCCTTGAAAGGAGAGAAGGATTCTGTGAGGTAGGCATGAGGAAAGAATACATTCCACGCATAGGGAACAGCCCATGCAAAGGCCTGAGGATGGGAGATGGAGTGCTGTGCACAAAAAACAGAGAAAAGCCCAATTTGGTGGGATCACGAAGTACACAAAGTATTGCATGATGAGGCTGCAAATGCAGGCTTGGGGCAAGATTATGAAGAGCTTTAAAAGTTAAAAAAACTGATCACTTCATACCTGAAAGACTTTAATAGCTCCTGATATTCTACTTTTATTCCTATTCTCTGTCTCTGTCTCTCTGTCTGTCTGTCTCTGTCTCTGTCTCTGTCTCTCTGATTGTCTGTCTGTCTGTCTCTGACTCTCTCTTTGTCTCTGTGTGTCTCTCTGTCTCTGTCTTTCTGTCTGTCTCTCTGTCTCTCTCTGTGTCTGTGTCTCTGTCTCTCTCTGTCTCTGTTTCTCTGTCTCTCTCTTTCTCTGTCTCTGTCTGTCTCTCTCTCTCTGTTTCTGTCTCTCTGTCTCTGTCTGTCTCTCTGTCTTTCTATCTCTGTCTTTTTGTCTCTGTCTTTGTCTCTGTCTCTCTCTGTCTCTCTTTGTCTCTGTCTCTCTGTCTTTCTCTGTGTCTCTGTCTCTCTGTCTCTCTCTGTGTCTCTCTCTGTGTCTCTGTCTCTCTGTCTCTGTCTCTGTGTCTGTCTCTCTCTGTGTGTCTCTCTCTGTGTCTCTCTGTATCTCTGTCTCTCTGTCTGTCTGTCTCTCTGTCTCTGTCTCTGTGTCTGTGTCTCTGTTTTTCTCTTTCTCTCTCACTCGCTCACTCAGATTGCTGTTCTGATGAACAAAACCAAGACAGATTCACATGGCCATCTTTGTCTTGAACCATGCACTAATGATGAGAAAACAAATTAGAGAAAGAGCTCTGTAGTCCTATTAATCCCCCTCTATCCCTACTCTAAGTGCAACTCTGAGTGTAATGAACAGAAATAGAAGAGCCTGGATAGGAAGATCATTTTTGGAGGGAAAAAGAATGACACCGGCTTCAGACATGTTGAATTTGAGGTAATGGCAGGACATCTCTGAGGAGTAACCCAGGAAGCCACTAGAAGTACACGGCTTCCTCCACCAATCAGCACAATGTATCTACTTCTGAAAATTTTGAAATCAAGAAGATTAGCTAGATGACTCAGGGGAAAGTAGATGCTTTTCAGAAAAGTCTGAATTATCTGTCAGAGGCCTTATGTTTGACCCTGAATGCTTACTGTTTTACTTGGGTGGTATAGACGCAGCTATCTTGCACAGTGAGCTGAGAATATATTTGCTAATTTATTTATACATGATTTTGTTGCTGAATGGCATTTCCTGGGTAGCTAGCATTCCTCTAGCTCAATGCTCCACTTGCTGCCTGCTGTCAAAGGGCATGCTCCAGGGAGTAGCACAGAGGATGCCGTGTAGGATCACGGAGCACCTTGTCATTGTCACAATTAGTATGGATACTCCCCAGCCCAGATTGAAGGCAGGACAGGTGCTGGGCACTGAAGGGAGGTGTGTTGATTCCTGGTACACTGGAGACATTATGCAAGGGATAATTCTCTCTCACACAAGAATTATTTAGGTCTAGAATGATTAGGCATTCACCCAGCTGCTAGTTTGTATCAAGGAACCAACTGAGGGTTGTGATAAATGCAGCTCCGTGTCTCCAAATAATCTCATCTCTGCATTTCCAATTTTCATATTTAATTATAATTACTATGAAAAGGAAATCTCATTGCATAACTTATGCTTAACTTATGAGTAGGTCAATGAACCATAGGATTCTGAGGATGAAAGGATGATGGATCCATAGATTCAGAGCTGGAAGGGACCCTAGAGTTTATCTAGCCTGCCCCCTCATTTTACACATGAGGAAGTAGAGTCCCAGAGAAGTAAAGTGACATCCAAGTAAATATAACTAGTAATTAGAACTTCAAAACAAGGTTTTCTGATGTGAAATACAGCACTTGAGACCATGCTGCTTCCCATGTGTACACATGGCCAATAGCCCTAGGGTTGTCTCCAGCTAAGCTTCCTTGATATAGAAGGAGTGCCTAGCTCCATCTCCATTACTGAACGTCCCATAGCAGTAGTCCACTTTGGAATAGACATAACCTGAGTATATCATGAGAAAGAGAGATCAAGGGAAGCAAAAAAAAAAGAAGGAAGTTTCTTTGTTCAGTTCAATTCAGTTCAGTAAGCTTGCATTGATCATTTCTTATGTGCAAAGTGTCATACTGGATATTATACATATAAAGAAAAACAAAATACAATCTTTATTCTTAAGAAGCTTACATCCAACTTTCACAATACAGTATTTCAATAGATAAGTACAGTAATATACAAGATACAATATACAAATGGACAAGACAATTTGAGAAAAGAAAGAAGACTGGGAGTGTTAAGAAAGACTTCCTATGGGAAGTGGCAGATGAGCTGAACCTTAAAAGAAGCTAAGAAGTCTAAAACTCAGAGATGAAAAGGGAGGACATTTCAGGCATGGTGGTCAGTCTACAAAAAGGCCTCAAGGCAGTAGATGGAATGATCAGTTCAAGACACAGCAAATATTGGAATTTAGGAAGAATGATATAAAATAAATCAGTATAGCAAGGCAATGCCAGACTATAATGTTTTAAATACCAAAATTGGGGATTGTATTTTATCCTAGAGGCAATGGGTAAATGCTGAAGCTTTCTTGAAAGGGGAATGACATTGTTTGATCTGTACTTTAGGAAGATTATTTTGACAACTGTGTGGATTTTAGATTGGAAAGGGGAAGAGACTGGAGTAGAAAGATGAATTAGGTAGATATCTGCAATAGTTTATGGTAAAAGCAATGAGGGACTGAGCTGAAGTTATGGCAATGTGAATGAAAATAAATGAATATATATGAGTACTGTCGTATCTCTCTCCAAAGACTATCCACTGCCACCCTAGTCTTCCTTGCCATTCCTGTCTCCTCTGCTTCACTTGTAACTTCTGGTACAGAAAGTACCAGCAATAGAAAGTACCAGTTGTCTATCCATCATTCTCAAAGAGGACCAACCAGCAATGAAAAGCTAAGGGATTGTCCCATGGACAACAATCAGACCCTGTTACCTAACAACCATCATAGGCCAGAATTCAGTTATTGCAAAAGCAGTTTCTTTTCCTTGTCTTTATGAGTTCTCTGTGTCACAAAGAACTTGATTTTCAAGCTAGCCACCTAATGGGCCTGCCGTTTTCACTACTTGCTTTGGAAGAAAAACCAAATCATTCCTATATCCTAGATGTCTTCATTCCAAACAGGAAAAGAGAAGTACCTACTATACACAAGGTACTATGCTAAGTACTTTACAAATTATTATCTCATTTGATCCTCACAACAACCTTGGGAGGTAAGTGCAATTATCCCCATTTTACAATTGAGGAAACCGAGGCATAAAAAAATTAAACATCTTGCCCAGGGAGAAACAGCTAGGGTGCATCTGATGCTAGATGTGAGCTCGGATCCTCTTGACTCCAGGCCCAGTGCTCTCTCCACTTTGTCACCTAACTGCCTACTACCATGCCAGTTGCACTCTAATTTCTATTTGGCCCCAAACTTATATTTTTAAAACAGGGATTTATATAAAGAATCCCAAATTGTGTGGATGAATAGGCATGGCTTTAGTTTCAGTTCTAAGGGCTGTCTATTTAGAGATAATAGTTTAATCTGTCAATTAATCCACAGTTATTAAGTGTCTGTTGTATATGTGATGTTTATTGCATCTAAGAGAAACCTGAAATGATGAGATTAAGCCTTCATTCTCCGAGTCAACCTCTTCAGAATATCCTTATCAATGCCCCCTCCAAAGCATGGCAGCCAGACCCACAATATCCCAAATGTGGCTTAAGCAGCACAGAATACAATGGGATTATTACCACTCTTGATTTCAAAATTAAATTTATATTAATACAGACAAAATTTTGGGTTTTTTATACTTTTTAGAAGTTGTACGTCACCTTGGTGGCTTATGCTGAGTTCATAGGGGGGAAAAGTGGTATGAAGGGAAGGTGTACCTGTCTAAGAGTCAGGAGACCTGGGTTTTCTTTCTTTCTCCCTTGTTGGCTGTGTGACATTTGGACTACCTCTCCCTGCCCTAGATAACCCAAGTATACTTGTGATTTTTAAAGATTGTGTCAGGGTTTTGAACTTTTCACATATCCTACCTCACGTTCAAGCCATCGTGTTTCTTGCTACTGTCATTGTGCATGCCTCTACTAAGTGTTTCATTTTGTTTAGTTTCATCTATAAAATGAGGGAGTTGAGTTAAATGATCTCAAAGGCCTCCTTTAGCTCTAAGATTCTATGACTTTCTAAAGTCAGCTAAGACCTCCAAGGTCTTTTTCAAATGAATTGCTATCAATTCAATCCCTTAAATCTGTGCTATGTGACCAATACTGAGCTAGGAAATGGGATTACAAAGACCAACATTCACATAGATTAAAGTCTACTGAAGGGATACAATGTGCCCATAGATAAGTAGATTATATCACAAATCCAAAGTAACTTTGAGCAGGGCAAGGTCTCTATGAGGTGACATTTAAGCTGAGCACTGAAGAGAGCCAAAGGTTCCAGGAGATGGAGGTTAGGAAAGAAAACATGGCAGGCATGGGGGATAGCCTATACAGGGCACACAGGTAGGAGAAGTCACATCACGGAAGGGAAACAGCAATCAGGCCAATATGTCTGGAACATAGAGTATGTGAGAGAGAAGAATACATAAATTGCCTGGAAAGGCAGGCCAGAGGCAGACTGTGAAAGGCTCTAAATGCCAAGCAGCAGATTTTGTATTTTATTTTAGAGGCAATAGGGAGTCTCTGGAACTTCTGGAATCAGGGAGTGATATTATAAAGACTTGAACAAAAGGAGAATAGTGGAAAGCTTCATGAGCCATTGTGAAGGTTAAACTGACCACACATGGCAACTGATTACATAGGGGAATGAGAGAAAGGAAGAGATCAGAATGATCCCTATGTTGCAAACCCAGGTGACCAGAAGAATAGTGGTACCCTCACTAAAATAAAGAAGCTTAAATAGAAGGGAATTATTTTTGTGGGGTGAGGAAGGACATGAAGAGTTCAGTTTGGGACATGCTGAATTTGAGGTGCTTATGGGAGGCATTTCCTATCCTGTATTTGTACAGTTGGTTTTTCTGGAATCTAAATACAAGCATACTGACAGCTCCAAGAGGTGCCATCTGACAGGCTGAAAGCAAAAAAGAAAATGCAAAAGCTATAAAAAGCAGATCCACAGACTAAAAAAGAACGTATCTGGCCATTTAATGTAGGATAAAAATAGTCATAGAGATGTCAAAGGCACCTGAGGACTTCCCTCCATTTCTGGATTTGAAGTCAGAGGATCAGGGTTCAAATATTAGTTCTGTTATTTATTACCTGTGTTTCTTTGCAAAAGTCACTTATTTCTCTGAGCCTCAGTTTCTTCACATGTAAATGAGGGGGTTAGATAAATGATCAGTAAGGTTCCTCCTCATTCTACATTTGATAAGCCTAGAGTACATTAGTACAATGATGTTCACCAGAATGACTCTATGAAATTTTGTTTTAATTTTGTCCCAGCATCCCAACTAGTTGAGATCACAGATGACACTGAGGAGCTTGATTTTGTAATATAAAATATTCACTATCTCTTCCATCTTTGTGTCACCTATAAATTTGGTTGATGTAACTTTTATGTCTGTATTCCGGTCATGGTTAAAAGTACTAAAAAGTAAAGGGTCTGTGGTACATCACTAGAGGCATCCCTCTAGAGCAGGGATTTGCAAAGTGTGGCCCAAGGGCCATATTACTTGCTGCCTACTTTTGTATGGCCTGGAAGCTAAGAATGATATTTACATTTTAAAATACAACCCTAGTTGGCTAACACCTGCTCTGGAATGACATTTATATATTAATCAACTCTCTTGGGTGTGCTTACTCAACCAGCTATGAATCTCCCTGCTAGTGTCTTCCCCTCTGGGACTACCTTCTGTCTATTCTGTATATTTCTTGTATGTATCTAATAATTTATACATTGTCTGTCAGAATTTGAGCTGCTTGGGAGCAGGAACATGGCCATACTTTTCTAACTTAGTATTCACAGTGTTTAGCACATATTAAGTTTATAATAAATGCTTTTTAATTTATTGAATGAAGCAATCAATCATTTGTTCTTTGGGCTTAGTTGACGTGTGTGTGTGTGTGTGTGTGTGTGTGTGTGTGTGTGTGTGTGTG
>NW_020954590.1:76341311-76460455 GCF_900497805.2 Vombatus ursinus
GTGTGTGTGTGTGTGTGTGTGTGTGTGTGTGTGTGTGTGTGTGTGTGAATCACTGCAGCCAAAACAACTTATGACCTGGAAGCCCACCTTCCTTCTGATGCCAAATGTCTCCATGGTGATGTAGGCTAGGTCTTGAGCTCATACATTAAGCCATTCTAGCTTGGAAAAATTGACCAGTGCTTTTGTCTACTAGATTAGTCCTTGAGACCCTGGGTCACCTCTATGTCACAATGGGGCAGCCCAAGAGCACCTTAATGGAGGAAACATTAAAATACATTATAAAAATTATACATTTTTGGCTATTTTTATTTATCCTCTCTGGTCAGGATAACAGAGTCACTCAAGCTTTTAATCAAAATGTATACAAAATCCCAATTGCTTTGACCCAACGGTACACACAGTAAATGTGACAAGGACTGAAAGTCAAGCATCAGTGTTCTGAGATTAGAAAATATGTCAATGTGCCACATTTAATATGAAGGACATTATTCCAATCACTTTCCAATATTCTCTCCTGTTACTTTGTTTTCTGTACCTTTATGAACTTTATGAAATCTGTTCCATTCAACAATGGTTAATCACTGATGATGAAGTGAAATTCTGTCACCTCTTTCAACAGGAGAAATTGCAACCTTCCTCCAGATTTCTATGGAGAATAGAAATTCTCAAAATACTATGGCAAAAACTAATGAAAAATTGAAGAGCTTAACTTCTGAAGAAATAGAAAATATTAATATCAAATCTAGCTATTTTAATAGTTTTTTAACTTTACAAGCTATTTATTTTATTTCTTTAATTCTATAAGCCTCTCTCTGATTACTCATCATGATATGGAGGTGACTCTAGATTCTCAAAAGCTATGACCACAGAATATCAGCTCTGACACATTGGACTAGAATGGCAACTACTATGATTGCCGTAATAGATAGTATCTGCTGTCCAAGGACCAGCCTACCCTATCACAAGTAGGATGGTCTTTGGATAATGACCATTGATCCATGGTTTCAGTTCTATGTGGCTTTCTGCTTCTTCTGCAGTGATCGTAGTAAAGTAATAGGAAATGGGACAGAGGGTGCTAAGATTCACAGCATTTAAACTATCTATAAAAACAAATTGAATTGTTAGTTTTCAAATATAAGATCCTTGTCCAAGGACCAGTAAGTTGATATGTTGCTGGAGGGATCAAATTATATTAATATTTGTGATTCTCACTATAAACAAAACCCAAAGCTATAAGAAATTTGCAACTAAATATAAGTATAGCTCATGAGTTTCCCTGGGAGAGGCAAATAAAGGTGTTGGTCAATTTGGCTTTATTCACCCAAAGGCAATGATAAACATAACATCATGAGAAATTTGGTCAACTTGCCTTATAGTGCTAAATAAGAAAAATAAAAAGGCCACTATGATAATTTTAATTTATTCACCAACCCCTTTTGCTTAGCATGAAAAAGTAGCGAAATGAAAAAAAATTTTTTCAAGCCAAATCAACATTGATACTCAAATCCATTGTGAAGGTTGGAACAAGGAAGAATAGGGGAACACCAAAGATTTGTAGATAGTTCAGAAGCTCATACTTATAAATTATGAAGACTCCCTTTGAGAAGAGAATCCAAAAGTGCCAGAGCACTAACAACATCACAAGGATAAAAATGAGATAGGTAGATAGATAGATAGGTAGATAGATAGATAGATAGATAGATAGATAGATAGATAGATAGATAGATAGATAGATAGACAGACAGACTTCATAGATAGAAAAAACTAGTTAGCAATGTGATACAGCTGAATCAGCTACTTATGAAGTGGGATCACCTAGTTCAAGCCAAAATAAAAATTAACATCAAATTAGACTGAAGGATAAATATCAAAAGAAGACACTTCATGGAGTTACAACAACTGTAGTCATACTTATTCAAAGAAGTCATTGATACTTACATTGGAAACAGATAAAGGAAAAAAAAACATTGATTCATCACCTATTGAAATTTACTTTTGTAAAATAATTGCCGCCACAAACAGGCTAAAAGAACACAAAAGTCTCCTAAGCCAGAAAACACTTGATCATGCTAACCAGCAGGATATAACAACCGAGGGCAATGCCAATATAGGATATAAACTCACTTGTGCAAAGTTATGGAATTAACGAATTAATAAATGAATGAAAGCAAAAAATGATTAGGCACTCACTATGTGCAAAGCACTGTATTAAGCACTGAGGATATAAATAGGAATGCAAAACAGTGCATGTTTTTCAGTATGAACATGAGCATTGCTACCTCACAAAACACTGAAGAGCAGCAGATGTCAGTTTGAAGAAAGCTTGTATTAATACCATTTATGGATATAACTGGGGCACTGACAACAAATGGACAATGAATACATAAGATTTGCCAGCATTTTAAAAATGTTTCTTTATTGATGAAAGCATAGTTATCATATTTAGATTCAAACATTTTATTACCCATCATACTTTATAGGAGCAAAATGAAATACCACTGATGAAGGGGGAGTTGGGAAGAGCAGCTGGACCAAGCTGAGTACACACCAATAAAATGTGTGTTACAGGTGACACAATCTTGAAGCAATGGAGCAATTCTCATGATATCTTATGTGGAGCGATGTTAACAAAATTGGGAGAGAAATCACGGATTCCCTAAAAGGAAAATTAAAAGGACAGCAATAAATGCCAACCCATTAGTCTATGTTGTCATCTCCATAAAATCATTATGCTAATAATTTACACATGAATTGAGGGTCCCCTGGATGAAAATATAAGAGGGAAATAGGCAGACTTCCATAAATAATTTTCCACATCAGAACACATCCTCATAATCACACAGTTGACTGAGAGGTATAGAAAACACCCGGCTGTGTTTTTGTGGATTGTGAAGAAAATATTGAATGAAAATGAATGCATTACAGTTTTTCTCCAATGAGGTATTGTGTATATACATACATATATATATTATATATATACTCATGTTTGTATATACATATGTATATACTTATAAAGGTGGGTATGTATTAAGATGAGATACATGAATGCATGAACTTATTCATATATACACATAGATGTATGTACATGCACACATATGTCCATGTATATGTATGTGTTTTGCACACACATATATATATATATATATGATAGGATTGTAGATTTAGAGCTGAAAGGAAATTAAAATTGATAACTGGGAGGATTGAGACCAATTCTCCAGACATTTGCTGAAGTATTCTTTCACTCAAAAGCTGGGCAAGTGATAAATTATTGACTTAATGATAATTTCATTCTTCAAAATATTAATGAAGCAACAAGAGGAAATTCTATTCTGGATCTGACTCTGAACTAAATTGGAGGAACAGAATAAAAATGATGGCAACTCTGACAAGAAATGACCACATTGTTTTAGAAATCATGATGGAGGAGAAGGTGAAGAAAGCCAGCCTAGACTACAACAAATCCTAGATTTCAGGAGAGGAAGTTTCATAGATTTTTCAGAGAAAGAGTAGGTAGTATCTTTAATTGTGTGCTGTTCAATCTTTATCAATGACTATGATAAATGTCACGTTTGCCACATTTACCAAGGACATAAATCTGGGAAGGAAAACTAATAGGCTGGGACCAAATCTCACATGAAATTGAAATAAGAATAAATGCAAACTTATACACATGGATTTAAAAAATCAACTGCATTGGTTTAAAAAAGGGGGAGTTGTATTATTGGTAGAAAGGAGACATGCATTAATATCAGAATAGAGAAGTGCATTAGTATTAAAATTGGAAAGTATAGGCAACCAATCATATAAAAGAAAAAGACTAGGGATTTTAGCAAATTGTAAACTCTGTATGAGTCAGGGTAGCATTGGATAGTGAGTGAGCTTTCGCTGGAAATCTTCAAGCAAAGACTGTAAAATCATTTGCTTGGGATGGTACAGAAGGCATTCCCAGTCAGATGTGAGTTAGACAAAATGGATTCCTTAGGTCCCATCCATCTCTAAGATACTAGATTCTATCTACAAGTTCATTATTTCTGCTAGAATTTCTGTAGCATCCCTAATTAAATAGTAGAAGTTAAACATTATTTTCCTCCACATATTATTAACGTATTTTATGTCCCTCATTTTATTTTTCTGCAATATCAAGAAGTAGATCCTTTGCCCAAACACCTTATTTTTAGATCAATGAGATATTATAAGTAAAGAGCTTTGCAAACTCTAAAGTGCTATATAAATGCTAGCTATCATTCTTCTTGTTATTGTTGTTTTTGTTATCATTGTTCTTATATGAGGCAAAGGAGGCCCAGAAAGACTCAAAGTTTACATAGAGAATGAGTAGAAGGACCAAGATTCAAGCCAATGTCCTCTGTCTCCACATTCAGTGCTTCTACTACACTGTCTTCACTGTGTGTGGCCTTGATTATTAATAATCAAGTTAATAAAGCAGTAAACTTTTCATCTTTTCACTCAATATGGAATGCAGTTTAAAAGAGCAAATGCTAATGACTTTTCCACTAAAATGAGAAGAGTCTAGCAAGGTTTGCCTAATTGCTTGGTTATTTTGTTCAATTGTACTAAACAGGTCACTTATGAAAAACGTGGCATTGTAAATAATGATATTATTGATTTTCTTGCTATTATATTTAATCATTTCTGAGTCACTAAAAATGTTACTCCAAGTAATTCTAAGAGGGATAGCGAATAGTTTTGACCCTTTATATCTGATCAAACGTTTGATGCCAGCTCTGCTAGGATCATTTTCTAGCACAGCTGTGAGTACTTTTGAATTTTAATGATCTTGAACATACACTCTGAAATAAGGGTGCTGACTATTTTTAGGTTCTACTTAGAAATACCCAATAATCAAGCAGAAATTCTGGTGCTGTGTTCTCTCTCTCTCTCTCTCTCTCTCGCTCTCTCTCTCTCTCTCTCTCTCTCTCTCACATCTATGTCTGCCTCTGTCTGTGTGTGTGTCTCTCTCATTTTCACACACACGCACACACACCCTTTCTTTGTGCATCTGCACACATGTACACAGGCATAAAATAGTTGAAAGAGTTGAGAGATTAAATGGACAAATGAACGTATGCATGATTGTGTGTATAAGACTGTATCTGTCAGAGAAGAAATACAAAGAATGATGAATTAGGGTATCTAAGAGAATGGTATAGTACAAATAATTCAAGCTCTGGACAGATCAGCAAGTCAATGCCTTCCACATAATGAGTACTTCTGTCAATAAGTTGTTCAGTCTGAGTTTGAGAATTACACAAGGAACAGAAAGGCTTTCTTAGAGGACCTTGAATATTTGAATCTGTTACTTCTTTTACTACGATTTGGTGAGGACAACTTGGATTTTGAATGCTACAGTAGGAATATACCCTGTGCTATGTTGCAAAGAGACAAACATATCCACATCCACCCAGATGAGTACTTCATCAGAAGCGACTTTTGTTCAGCAGACACACCTAAACACTGCCTGATGCTCTTATATCTGTATCTCCTGAACTTCTTTCTTTCCTTTCTCCCCTATAATATTGAAAAGTGCTACCAACTTCCAGATTAGGGCTTTAATATTAGAAGCAATTTTGTGAACAGAAGACAATACACACACACACACACACACAGAAGAAAATAGAATTTCAGATACATTTCCAGCCACTTGACATTTCAACAACCACTGGTCATAGAGAAGGCTGAATTGTAACTGAATGTTACAAACTGACCATCCTTATTACTGTCAAATGTTAAAAATAATTGCTTTGAAAGGTAACAGTGATTTTCTCTGAACTGAAAGAGGGAGAAAGAAAATGGCAGTGGGGAGGGGAGGTGGCAAATTAATTGCAAATTATCAATGACTTACTACAAGATTTTCTCACATTGTGGCAGTTCAGCAAGCCACATTTGCAAAATGTGACTAGAATTTTCTGAATTCTGAAAGTTAATAAAATTACTTTTGATTGTGATCACACATATAATCCCCAACCCACTCAGTTTAGTGTGCAAATTATTTTCTTCTAGAGTAGTTAGTTTTCCTTTAGAAATTGTGTTTTTTACTTCAGAAGTTTATTTTGCAATTGTTTATATGATGGGAGTCAGTTGGGCTTTAAAGCCTATCCCAAAAGTAAAAGCCAACCCTCTCTTTATGACTCAGCAGGATTAAAACAAGAACAGGGATCATTTCCTGTCGAAAGATCCAGGAGAGGTTTTCCTTATACTTCTCAAACATCAGAGGGCATCACTGGGTACATATAGTGAGAAACAGAGAGCAAAACTTAGCATCAGAGCCAGATGGGAGTAGCAAGAAAGGAAGAAAGAACTGATTTAATTGGAATGTAAACATTTATTAGGATAAAATCAGAGAGAGATTCACAACACAGGCTCTTACAATATATAGCTGATTACAGAACTATGGGCTCTGCTAAACACTGCCATGGCTAAGGTTTTGTCAGCATTTTTATTGTGAATACTTCATTTCAAAGACTCATAACTCAGCTGTGAAAACAGCCTGATATTCTAAGAAATTAAAAAGAGTCTCAAAAACATAGAACTTCAGAAAAAATCCTTTCCCAAAAACATCAATTCCCACAGTTAGTCATGTTCTATTGGGCATGAAATTTTCTCACACATATATAGCTTAGTATTTATAAGTGGATTCTTCTAGTTCTCAATCTACATAGTAAGCAGTTCTGAGTTTTCATAAAGTAAAAGGCAAAGTTTTAAAACTTTATGTAGTTTATATTAGAAATATCCCTGTGATCGCCTCTATGATCAGAAAGGATTGATTATTTGCAGAATACAAGATGAAAAGAATTGGTAAAGTCCTCTAGATATTCCTGTTTCTGGAACATTGAAGGGCTTCCTGAGAGAATTAGATAATCACTCAAAAGAATTGGGTCTAAACAGGAAAAACTAAGTGGATGATGATTGAACACTAACAGAATAGAAGTGTTCCTTTTCCCCTGGAGTTGTATGTGCCTCTGAGAATTTTCCATACAATCATATCTGCTTTGTTAAATAGGTGCCTAAAACAGTGATAAGGAAAGCACATGTAAAATTGAGGCTGGGGGGGGGGGGCGCTAGGTGGTGCAGTGGATAGGGCACCGGCCCTGGATTCAGGAGGACCTGAGTTCAAATTCGGCCTCGACACATAACACTTACTAGCTGTGTGACCCTGGGCAAGTCACTTAACCCCATTGCCTAGCCAAAAAACAAAACAAAACAAAACAAAATTGAGGCTAGGGATGGGAAAGAGAAGAGAGATAAGTAATAATAAAATAAGAATAAGTAATAAGTAATAATAATAAAAAGAAAAATAAAAAGAAGAAAATGAAGATGAAGTCATTGGTAGTATATGTAGTCTCAGATCTTTTTTAAGCATTAGTGTAAAAACATGGAAAATAAGAATGAGGGAAAAGGAAAGATAGGGAGAGTAGATGGGACAGTAAGAAAAATATTAGAAAAGAAATAGGAAGAATACTAAAGAAATCAAAGAGTGTCATAAAGAGATGGAAGTGGAGACAAGGAGTTATAAAAATTATGCACATGTGTGTATATTTAATACATATAGACAGGAATATATATATTCATTCTTCCATTTCTCACAGCATTTAATGAATAAATGAGTGAATGAATGAATGAAAAAGGTATTTTAAGTACCTACTATGCACCAAGAACAATGAAGAATGAAGAAGAAATTGCCATTGACACTATTTCCTCCTTGAATAGATTGAGTCCAATTGCCTCCATACACTAGGGAAATTATCCAAAAATTCAGACTAAGTTGGAGAAGCTAGCAGGGTAATCCTTCCGTACAAACCTGAATTTGCTTAAGAATCTGTGCCTCATAATTTGTCAGCAACATTCATTGATCAAACATTAAATGAGTAGTTATTATGTCCAACTTACTGTGCCAGGGAGATAACAGAGAAGCATAAGACATAATCTCTGCCTTTACATATGTGTATATATATATACTTATATATAATATGAGTTATGTATAGAAATAGCTAGAATATTGCTACATAATAGAAGAGAATGCTACATATACTTCTGAATTACAAAGGAGAAGCAGTGTAAAGAAGGCTAGTAAAATATATGAGCAAAAAATGAGATAGGCTGGTTAAATGGTAAGAGTAATCAATAATTGATGGCCAATTTGTTTGCTCCATTGATAACCTCACAATATCAAGAGAAAACAAGGCATATTGCCTTGGCTAGGTGATGCACTCCCCCAGATGAACATGACAGGACATGGACAAAATATCAATGAAAAGGCAGACACAGATGGGTTGCAATCTGCATCGTTGGAGGAAATGCCCACACTGATGAAATCATAGACCTGAGTAACAATTTCTTAGCAGTTTGAGGAATGTGGTAATCTCGACGGGAACAATGAAAACTGTTTGATAAGACCAAGGTTTGCAATGATTCAACTGTAATTTAATCAAGGCCAAAAGAGTGGACTGGATATGACTGGTGTTCTAATCTAACATATTTGGAAATAAAGACAGATATAACTCAAGAAGCAAAGAGAGCAGTCATTTGTTTACTGATTATACGTTATTAAATATAAACATCAACTCTGTTTCCTTTGAAGGGCATTTTCTCAAGTCGCCTTAGATCAGGCATGCCTCTTAGGAGCCACTGAACAGGCTTTGTAATGTATGATTGCTTCTCCCAGAACCCACAATTCCCCAGAGGTCTGTGAGACCTCAAAAATCTTCTAATAAGCCCTACTGGCACTGTTTTGCACAGTGACCTACATTTTAAGCATTAAGGACTCCTAGCCCTGGGTTTTTTGGTAGAATACAAGCTTTTGAGGTCAGTGTTTTACATTTCTCCTTTTAAGATACTTCAATAACACTCCAGATAGCTGGATGTGTTTGTGTATCATCATTAGCCTTTTAGAAGATCTTTTTAGTTGATAATAATAAAGCAGAGTGAAAACATCTTTGAATCTTATGAAAGGGCAGTGGTTACCATTTAATTTTCAGCACACAGTAGAAGTATCCCACAGCACATTAGTGCCAACAGAATAGGTGCTAAAATTGGGGGCACATTACTGAGAGGGGTGAGAACTCTGTGAGTTAATGCCAGCATCTCTCTGGTACCATTCTGACAACAGCATATATAGCATCAGTACATTAAGTTGTTAATGCAGAATAACAAACCACACACCCACATACACACACACACAGACACACACACACACCCACACACACAGAGTGTCCTCAGTCTACAAAATCACGTTGGAAAATCACCATTCTTGGAAAGACAGAGCCTCAGAGAAAGTGAAATGACATTAACATCCAGCTATGTAGTTTGGCCTAGGGAAAGCACTTCATCTTTGTTATAATGGTACATATCCTAGGGAAACTACTTGGAGGACAAGAGGCTGACTTCATAGAGGTCTTTACTAGTAAAGTGAAGGAGGGCAAGTACTGTTCAGTTGTAGTCTTGGCTTTAGAGATATCCCCTAATACGGTGCCTGACAAATATTAAGTGATAAATAAATACTCGGTGAATTGAATTGAATTTAAATGAAGTAAAACTGCCTAGGTAATTTATTTCTCTCCCATTTTACCACTTTATGAGAGAGAGAGAGAAAGAGATGGAAAGGGAGGAAGGAAGAATGAAGGAAGGAGGGAGGGAGAAAGGAAGGAAGGAAAGAAGGAAGTAATGAAGGAGCAAAGGAAGAAGGGAGGGAGGGAAGGAGATAGTGAGGAAGGGAAGAAAAATGAGAGGGGGGAAAGGAGAAAATCCTTGAGATGAACTATCTAAATAACTGAACAAGCTGATTTTTCTCTTGGATTATCCATATGACTGTCCCAATTCTCCCCGGCCTCTATGCTTGTCAACATACCTAAGTACTGCGTCAGCACTGAGCACCCCGAGACTAGGCAAAAAGAAAGAAAGGAGAATCAGACAGACAGCAGATAGACACAGACAAAGAGCAGAGATGGAGTGATGGAAATGAGATTTTATCAGTCATGAAAGAGAAACTACCGGCTGAATTCATTGGGTATCCCTTAGCCTGTTGGGGGGCTGAATGGGATGAGCATCTTCTGAGAGAGGATCAGGCCTCTTCTCACACATCTAAAAGAGGATTCACGTGTATGTGTAAGAAAGTAAATGCAGCACCAGTTCCTGTATCATGCTCCTGTTACAAGTTATCCTGACACTAATCAGATTCTCTCTACTTCAGAGAATCAAAATTAAAACTGAAAACATTCAACTGAAAGCACTTGTTTGTGCCAGCATAGAACATTAGTGCTTGGCAGACAAGAGTTCATGGTTTCCTTTTTCAGTACTCTTGCTTTGAAATAATAACAAAGGTATGGGAGAGGGAAGTCTGGGTTGGGGGTGGAGTGAGGGAAGCGGAGTTTAGTGGAATACCAGTTCAAAATCAGTGAACACTGTGACATTGTCATCCTCATCATTATCCTTAACAATTGCATCAGGTGGTAGAGACTGCCAAGCATTTCACACAGAGGAAGCCAGAAGAGCTTCTGTTATTTCAGCTTTATTCATAGAAGCATATTGTCCAGTAAGGAGCGGTGATGGTTCTGCCATGCTGTGCTCTGCCCTTGATTACACTATATCTGGAGTGCGTGTTCCATTCTGGAGGCCACATTTCAGGAAAGATGTTGACAAGTTGCAATATATACAGAAGAAAACATCCAAGGTGGTAACAAGGACTCAGCACCACGTCCTATAAGAATCAAAGAAACTGGGGATATTGAGCTTGGAGAAAAGACTCAGTACTGGGGAGTGGGGGAAGGAACTATTAATTTGTGACATTCCGCTGTTTGCAAGTGTCTGAAGGACTATTAAATGGTAATCCGACTTGTTCCGATTTGCCCTAGAGAGCAGAAGTAGGAGCGATTCATAGAAATGGCAAGGAGATAGATTTCAGCCCTATACAAGGAATAACTTTGAGCTGTCCAAAAGAAGAAAAGGCCATCTCAGGCTGTAATAAATTTCTCCTAACTGAAGGTCTTCAAGAAGAGCCTGGATATCTTGTCAGGGAGGATGGGAAAGGGATTTTCAATAAGGTCTAGATAGGACTAACTAGCATTTGAGTTCTCCGTCAGCTCTTAGATTCTGTAATTCTATTTTTTAAGTAAATCAGTATGAGTTTAAAAGGAAAAAAATTAAAGAGCCCTAAAGTATCACCTTATGACCATATGGTATTATTATCGAAGCAGTTGCTACTATTAAGCACCTTCTCACTGAGAATTTCTTCTACTTTGTCTTCCAGGACACGGTTTTCTCCATCTTCCTAAACACACTTTATGCTTTCTTTATTGATTCCTGTTCCTATCTCTGCTCTTTGAGTATGGATCTGTACCAAGACTGTCCTTAACTTTCTTCTCTGTCTACACATTGTCCCTTAGCAATCTTATCCACTCATCTGACTTCAACTACCACCTTTGTATAAATGACATGTAAACCTGTATGTCCAGCCTCAATCTGTGCCCTGAGCACACTGACATACTCTATTTCTTGTTGTTTCCCTCCACTTGGATTCAGTACTAGCATTCAACCCAGCATGGCCAACACCAAACTCTTTTTCACCAAAAACCCTCTCCCTCCTTTTGAGTTCTCTCTTCCTCTGTGATAGCACCATCATCCTCCCAGTCAGTCATTCAGTCTCACAACTTCATGGTCTTCTTGGATCCTTTCCTCCTCTCCTTTGCCCTCCATATCCAGTCAATTGCTAGATACTCTCATTTTTTTGCCTTTGAGAATAAATCTTACATCTGTCTTCTTCTCTCTATCCACATTGTTACCACCCTATTTCAAATTTACATCATCTTTCATCTTGATTTCTGTAATAGCCTCTCTCAAAGTATCCTTGCTTCTAACCTCTCCTTTTCCAATCTACCCTTCACACTTCTGTCAAATCAATCATCCTGATGCATAAGTCCAAATATGCAACTACCTAAGCAAAAATATCTGGTACCCTCTAATTCCCTATTGGGGTGGAGAAACTGGGGCCTCAAGGTCACATGTGGCCCTCTAGGTCTGAAAGTGCAGCCCTTTGAGTGAATCCAAACTCCACAAAACAAATCCCCTATTTTTTCTGTGAAATTTGGATTCAGTCAAATGGCTACACCTGAGGACCTAGAGGGCCCCATGTGACCTCAAGGACACAGGGTCCCCATTCCTGCCTAGAACTCAAATAGAAACAGGCCACTAACCCATACATGGGGCTTAGGTGGCTCAGTGGATAGAGTGCCAGGCCTGGAGTCAGGAAGATCTGAGTTCACATCCAGCCTCAGATACTTACTAGCTGTGTGACCCTGGGCAAGTCACTTAACCCCATTTGCCTTAGTCTCAACCGTAAAATGAACTGGAGAAGGAAATGGCAAACTACTCCAGTATCTCTGCCAAGAAAACCCCAAATGGGATCACAAAAAGTCAGACATGACTGAAAAACAACTGAACAACAACAAAAACTTATACATAAGGATGCCTGAGGGCTGCATTTTGACTTAGAAAACTGCACATTGACATTATTTATGTTCTATTGTATTTTTATTTTGTTAAAAATTTTCCACGTATATTTTAATTTGGTTCTTCTGCAGTTTTGACACCTCTGGCCTAGATGATAAATTACAAGTTCTTTAACCTACTATGTATGACACTCCACAATCTAGCTACAGTCTAACTTGTCAACCTTATTTGCATTGCTCTGTTTCACTTGGTCTTGGCATCTGAAAACCCTGAGTTTGAATCCTGCCACAGTCACTTACTGGCTGTGTGACCCTGGGCAAGTCACATAACCTTTCCCAGCCTCAGTTTCTTTGTCTGCAAATGGGCATAAAAATAGCACCTGCCTCACAGGGTTGTTGTGAGCATCATATGATATTATATATATATATATATATATATATATATATAGATTTGCAAATTTTGAAGCACTGAGTATTCACTATTATTATCATTATAAAAGCTGTATCTGTCTTCCTGTCTACTCATTCCGGGAATTCATAAAGACAGTCTCTCATGCCTAGAAGTCACCCCCTTCACCTCTCAGTCATTTAACTCTTGTTCTTCCAGCAGGGACTAGCTCTGGCACTGCCTCCTCTGTGAAAGCTTAACAGAACTGATCTGGTTAAGCCACATAGAGATTTCTATAAGTCACATTTTTGGGGGAAAATGCTTCATAAATTGGATAATATCTAAAGGAAAGTGACCAGAATGTCAAAGAGCCTAGGGATCATGCCATATGAATACTGATTAAAGGAATCAGGTATAACTAGGCTAGATAAAATAAGACTTAATAGAAACATGATTGTTATGTTTAGATTCTTGAAGGACTATAATGTGAAAGAGAAAATAAGCTTGTTTTCCTTAGGGCCAACTCCAGAAGGCAGAATTAAGAGCAAAGGATAGAGCTTAGAAAGAGGCTAATTTATGTGTGATATAAGGAAAAAAAAACTTCCAAAGAATCAGAATTCTCCCAAAGTGCAATGGGGGTGGGTAGTGATTTTCCTCTCACTAATGGTCTTTAAGCCCAGATTGGATGATCCCTCATCAGAGATGTGATAGTAGAGATTCCTGTTGAAATACGGCCTCTAGGACTTGACCTCTAAGGTCCCTTTAATTCTGAGATATGTGTATTTTATTTGGGTAAAACACTTCATCTTGCTGCGCCTCATCCTCATCAACTCTGAAGGAGAAGTTTAGAGTTAATTATCTCAGAGGTCCCTTTCACCTGCAACACTCTAAATCTAAGAATTACAGTTCAAGTGCTACAGAACTGGTCATGATGGAGAAAAAAATAAAGGCTTTCCTTGCCCTTGGCAACACGGCTGCTTTCCCATTGCCCACATCAGCCTAGGCTCACAGGGTAAACTTGGCTCCCTCCAGCTGAAACCTTATAAACAGCATTCATTGCCACCAGGCAGGCCTGGTCAGCAAGATATCTTAAAACAAAACATACCATCTGTAATCTTTTGAAAGGAGGAATTTGGGATTCCAATTTTTGAGTCAAAGGTGACATTTTATATTTCTCTGGGTATCACTGCCAGAGCCATAGCTAAGAAATCTGGCCTCTGGGTCAGAACCACAAAATGCACCAGAACAAAATAAATTCAATCGAGGGGCAAGGAGTCAAGACAAACGGAGGGAACCTCAGGACGCAAGGCCCTGTAGTTGGAGGAAGTATACTGTCTGAAAGATTTCTAATTGTTTTTGCCTGGCTCAATTGTTTCTAACTCTTCAAGGTATATGTCCAATGTTGTCAACGTCTTCCAAAACCTGGCTCCCTAGTCTTCCTAACCTGGCTATGGTCATAGTCATTGCACTTGTTTGATGATCTGAAAGCATTTGCAGTGATTGTTTGTTTGTTTAATACTCACAGAGCATTTGACTATATTTCTCTAAAATAACCAAGACGTTAAATACGCCTCTCTGAAACATGTTCAACATCAGGCCAGATCTTGGCAGGTGGAAGGAGAAGTACATTTGTTAAAGGGAGCTCTCCAGAGCTCAAAGAGAACCAGGACCAGCCTGTGTCTTCTCCACTTGCAGTACAAGTGGAGCCCATGGGGACTTGATTCCTTAGAATTCAGATGCAATGAATGACTTTTTCTAAATCAATTCCAAGGTGTTATAGATCACAACAATGTGCTTCAGGCTCTAGTGGCCAAGCTGCCCATTCTCTGTCAAATGAGAATAACATTGCTTGGGCTAAGGTTCCCCTTTCCCTGCTAGGTTCCAAATTGTCCACTTTCAACCAAGTTTTAGTTACATTTCAAAAGTCCCAAAAGAATTTTGCTGTAATAGCCACAGCACATTTTATGGTTATTCCCCATGATGAATGCCAATTAATAAAAGTGAAAATGAACAATAGCTATCATTTATATAATGCTTTAAGGTTTTCAAAGTGGTTTACTTATATAATCTCATTTCAGCCTCACAAAACCTACCTATAAAGTATACCATTAATATCCCAGTTTTACAGACGAGGAAACTGAGGCTGAGAGAAATTAAATGACTTGCTCAGGGTCACACAACTAGTAAATGTCTGAGTCAAGATTCAAACTCACATCTTCTTGACTCCAAAACCAGAACTCTATCAACTATGCCCCCCAACTACTCCCAATGGAACATGCAACTATAATTTAGAAGGAAAGGTTGGGCCCTGCATCTATAAAAATTGTCCTCAAAGAAGTTATCTCCCCTCTTAGGGCTCTCTGAGTCTAGGAAAGAATTTTGCTTACAAACAGTTTCCAAGATTGTGAACTAACAACCCTCCACACTGTCAAGTTAGAAAGAATGTTAGAGTGTCAGGAGATCTATTTTTTAGGACTAGCTGTGCCATGAACTAGATCTGTGACCTGAGGCAAGTAATTTCATTTCTCTGGACCTGAATGTCCTCGTAGATAAAATGAGAAGATTAGACTAGATGAGCCCTCTAAGAGTCTTAATATTTCCAAGCTATTGATTTGTCTATTAGAATGTAAACACATTCTAGAGACAAGAGAATTTGCTATGTGCCAAGTAAACCAGCATTTATCCAGCTGGTTTTTACGTACTAGACACTGTATACATTAATCATAGTACTGTGTGCTCCATAAACATAAAAAAAGAAGCGAAACTCAAACGCAGAGGTTCTGAATGATTTGATCAGAAAATCCTCAACTTCCTGGCTTTGCGTTGAAGACCCTCCACATGTAGGGGCTACCCTATCCTTCTAGTCTTATTTCATAACAATACCCTTCCTTAATTAGACTCTAACCAAAAAGGAATATTCACCACATAGATATGCCACTTTTCAGCCTCTACGCCTTTGTCTGAAAAAAGAAATGGAAAAGCATTTATTGAACACTTACTATTTGCCAAGCTTAGATAGGGAAGGGGGATACAAATACCTCATTTTAATCAGGACTAAACCACATATAATAAGGTCCATGTTCTTGTTTGGTTCATGACACATGGAAAAGTCAGATAGTATTTAGGTTCTGGTAAGGAGTGAAAAATAGGAGTCATCAAGGGTCTGAGAACATTGGAGAGTAATGGTAGGGCAGAAGATCACCAACTAAGAGGACAATGAGTACAAGCATCAGAGTAGATTGGGGCTCTGCGACATCTCCTAGCAGCCATGGAGATGCCAGTTATTCAATAAACATTTACTAAGCATGTAGGAGACTATTTGCTGGTCAGTGTGCTAAACACTGGGTGTATGGAGAAAGGCAAAAGATGATCCAGGCTCTCAAGAAACTAGCGGTCTAACACATAAATACATAAACAAATATACTATATATGAATAAGCCATGCACAAGATAAGTAGGAAATAATTAACCGAGAGAAGGCAAAGGGGATTGACAAAGCCTTTTTGTAGAAGGTGAAATTTTAGCTGGGACTTGAAAGAAGCCAAGGAAGCCAGCAGGCAGAGATGAGGAGTGGAATTATGTGTGAGTGTGTGTGTGTGGGCAGAAGGCTGGGGGATGTTGGGAAGGGACTCTGCCTCCAGCAAATTGGTGACATCCTATGCCTGTTAAAACCTGAACAATGGGGCAATAAGGATTGAATTGAAGGAAGGAAAAACTTCCCTCTGTGGCACTGGTGTATAAGGCTGCTCACTGGTAGGCTGGAGCATCAGAACACTTAGGCAGGAGAGGGGAACATCCCCAGTTCCTTGACATGATGGTTGGTGATTGTGGCTGCTCCCAGTGGTCAGTCTTCAACCATTTTCTTCATTTGAATTCCTGTCTTTCCTTTAAGACCAAACTTAAGTACCATCTTTTCTCTGCTCTTCCACTTTGTAATGATCTTTCAGACCTCAGATGGCATCTTCCCACTTGATTTGGTTCTCTTCTCTAGGTACCATCTGTTATAACATATTATGATATCTGTGTATTTGTTGTATCCTCCCATGACATTAGAAGTTTCATAAAGAAAGGACACCATCTCTAGAGGGACCAGAACCTACTAACCATATCTAAAGAGACCAACCCTGTATATAACACATACTTGAATATTTGTGAAATTGAATTGAAATTTGTAGTAGAAAGAACACTGCGTTCAAAGCCTGCATTCAAATTCTGTTGCTAGTACTTAACTAACTAAATGACCATGAGCAAACCATTCGCCTTCCTGGGCATTATCTGTAAAATGAGGAGGTTGGAACACATGTTCTCTAAGATCCAACCATGAATCTTACAATTCCATGAAATAAATGTTATTGGATTGACCTTGTCACTTTTTCTTCTTCTTTTTTTGACTCTGAGGAATAGTATATTTCAAAAACTGCCAAATGCCTCAGCTTTTTAGAACAGCTATTCTTCATAGGCATACAAACTCTTCTTATCCTACTCAAAATATCAGAAAATTCTTATTAATCCTAAAGATTAGAGTAAGGAGAAAAATACACAGGAAATTAAGTCTGAGTTGTACAACATTCTACTAATGCAAAGATCTAGTTATAAACAAAGGCAAATACTTTGTTTGAAATCTGTTGTTCCTATACTAAAGTGTTTTTTTTTGTCCATTTCAGTTTATTTCTGGTAGTATTTCATGTTTTTATTTTTTCCAGAGGATGTTGTTTTATTTTATTCAGAGCAAGAGCTCATGGAAAACTGTGTAGTTTTAAAACTCAGATTACCCAAACTGTAGGGAAAATTGTGAGCTTTGAGTCATTTCATATTGCTGAGCAACCTTCTTTCTGAATAAGCATCAGAATCTTAGCACTAGAACGGACCTCCGAAGTCAACTCGCCTGATTGCCTCGTTTTGTGAAGACGCTCAGGCGCCAAAGCTCTGGTCTAGTCAAATAGACGTCCGTGCCATTCCCAGTGCACCGTGTTCCTTTGCTTCCTTCCATGCCCAGAACGTTCTTCCTCCTGACTCCAACTTCCCTGAAACTCTGCTGCCGCTTCCTACATAAGGCCTTCTGTGATGGCCCCCTTATTACCTCCTCACCCCTTCTGAAAATGTCTCTGCATTTCACTCTATATGGCGCTTGTTTGTACAGTTATTTGGACATTGTCTCTCCCTTTAAGAGCAGCTAGGTGGCACAATGGACAGAATGCCACACCTGGAGTCAGGAAGACTCATCTTTCTGAGTTCAGATCTGGCCTCAGACACTTACTAACTGTGTGACCCTGGGCAAGTCACTTAATTCCATTTGCTCAGTTTCCTCGTCTGTAAAATGAGCTGGAGAAGGTAATGGAAGCCACTCTAATATCTTTGCCAAGAAAACCCCAAATGGGGTCACAGAGAGTCAGACACGGCTGAAATGACTGAACAGCAAAACTGCCTCTTTGGGCTGTGAGTTCCTCAAGGACAGGGATCAACTTTTGCCTTTCTTTGTATCTCTAACACTAAACACAGCATCTGACACTGTACTTAATGAATGTTTGTTGACTGGCCTTTACTTATCTGTATACATGTTGTTTCCCTCATGGAATATAAGTTCCTCTTGGACAAAACCTGTATTCATTTCTGTCTTTGCCTGAACCTAAGACAGAGTCTAGAATGTAATAGGTGCTTAATGAAGGAATGTTTGTTGAATCTAATAAATAAAATGAAACTGACTAGGTTTTGAAGGATTCTCCCAAGCTTGCTAAGGGGTGATGTGCTTTGGGTTGACAGAGCTGAGGCTGTTTGCCAAAGAGTTCAGAGCAATAAAGGTAACCAGGTGATCTTTAATGCTGTGGACAGAATTGTAGTAGAACCATTAGCAGGGAGGAGATGAGAGGACAGTTGGAAGGTCAGAGCGTTGATTCTGGAAGATTTCAATTACTTAGGTATTGATTGGGTTGACAATAACATAAAAGTAAAGAGAGAAAATGAGTTTGTAAAGGATTGCTTTATTACACAGGATGTTGAACAACTGCCTAACCACTGCCAATCTATTCTATATTATACTTTTGGAAATGAGTTCAGTGTATTAATAGTTAGGATTTATATAGTGGCTTTTTTCTATAGAACTCGAAAGAGTTTTATGCCACTGGTTTCATTAATTCCCATAACTCACATATGAAATGAGTTGGCCTGGAAAAAGCTCAAAGAATATTAGAAGGTTAATGCTGGCAAGGGTCAGATGGGATATTGAGGCTATCCTCTTTATTTCAGAGGAATCTGGGGATACTGTGCTTATTTAAATATTTCTTACACAGGGAGTGGCTACACTGAGGAAAACTTATTTCAATGCAGTTTGTAAATTATTTTATTTTAGTGATGGTAGTTCTGTTCTGAATGGGTGTCTCACTGACACAGTCTTTATTGGATATTCATATTAATCACATCTTACATTTGCACAATGCATTTAAATTTTAATCACTTTCATATCTATTTTTTCACTTGGATAACTAATAAAACAGTGATTCTCCCCAGTAATAGTAAATATGCCCTTTACACATGATAAATTATATGATATTAATATAAAATTTCCCAGAAGCAGGAATATTTATTTCTAGGGGAGAAGAGTCTGGAAACTATTTTATTCCCAGATTATTCTTCCCGCTTTGGTAAAAGAACTGGAAGTACATTGAGGCAGGGCAGATGCAGAAGGGGGTCTGCTAAGCTCACCAAACCCAGAAGTAAAAATGAGATTTCCAGCAATGAGACCTGGGAGGTAGTTAAAGGGATTTTACACCTTTCTAAAGAGAGAATCTTGGCCAAAAATATCAATCTGTAGTCCCCTACCCTGATAGAGTTGTTTCCTCATGAACAGAGGCTTGGACATTGGAGCTCAGCCTGCAATGTCCAGTGTTTAATCTCAGAAATTACATCACAAGGGGCAGCTAGGTGGGGCAGTGAATAGAGCACCGGCCCTGGATCCAGGAGGACCTGAGTTCAAATCTGGCCTCAGACATGTAACAATTACTAGCTGTGTGACCTTGGGCAAGTCACTTAACCCCATTGCCTCGCCAAAAAAAAAAAAAGGAAAAAAAAAAGAAATTACATCACAAAACATCTGCAGAAGTTTCTCTCTCCCTCTACACAACTACCTTCTGATCCCTTCTACTCTGTAGCAAATCCCAGAGGGACTTCCACCTCTGGCTCACAGCTCAATGGAGGCTCAGTTCCTCCATGAATGGGAAGAAAATGTTGTCTATCCAAGACTACAGTGCCGCAGCATTCATAGTCAGCTTTCACGTTTTTTCCTTGCCTACGTGGAAGTTCATCTGAAACCTGCATATGTAAAATATGAATAATGAACACATACTCCTTTGTCATGTTTTGTGAATGACCACATCATAAATAGCCCTGTCCTTGGATATCATGTCTCCACTTGGCAAGGGGAGTATTTGTTGGCAGAAGCAGTTTCTTAGCTTTCTTTGCTTCCTCATTATGATAATTATTTTGCATGAGTTAAACTCCTCCAAGAATTAGTGATAGTCAATGTATATCCTTTTTTCCATTCCCAATTTTTCTCTAAGCAAAAAGCTTTTAAAGTTTTATTTATTAGCTAGATATGATTTCCTGACATATGATCCTCCCAATTAAATGTTCCTTATGACAAAAAAAAAATTAAAAACAATCCAAAAAGTGCCTGTATGTGACAGCATATGAAATATTTCTGAGACATAGTACTCCACCTCTCTGCTGAGAAAAGGGTAGTTCAGCTTCCATTTTGATTAAGTTGGGCTAGAAGTGCTATACTTGCACATGGTTATCTTCCCACCTGTATGCTTTCTTCCTAATTTCGCATGGATTTTGAACTTTGCTCTAAGGGCAGATGGTATGACTATGTACTGGCAGCAGATTCTGAAATAGTGCTCTTACGCAGAGGAATTTGGGCAAATGGCGTTCAGCAACACTAGGATAGGTTAGAATAGTTTATTGATACTCATAGCCAAGAGTAGCAGCTACAGTAAGAGCAGCATCGGAGAGTAGACAGCTAAACTGCGATTCAGTCAGGGACAGAGTCCGTGTCTCCTTCCTTCCCCCTCCCCTCTGAACTGAGCATACCAAAGTCATGTAACAGAAAGCAGGCCTAGAAGAGGGAGGTTATAGATACCTCTGGCTCTTCAGTTGCTGGCTCCAAAACTTATTGTTTCCTATTTATTAATATGGGGGCAACTAGGTAGCACAGTGGATAGAGTGCCAGCTTTAAAGTCAGGAAAACTCATATTCAAATACGGCCTCAGACACTAACTGTGTGACCCTAGGTAAGTCACTTAACCCTGTTTGCCTCAGTTCCCTCATCTGTAAATGAGCTGGAGAAGGAAGTAGTAAACCACTCCAGTATCTTTGCCTAGAAAACCATAAATGGGGTCATGAAAAGTTGGACACAATTGAAATGACTCAACAACAACTTGTTAATATATGATGAATTTCATTTTTCTGATTTTGCTAAGTGAATGAATTAGAAAGCATTTTAAGTATTATGATTTGCCAAACAGTTTTAATTACTAGGGTTCTTCCAAACCTTTTCATCCTTCATGAAACTGCCTGTGGTTCTCCTTCCCCTACTCTCTCAAGTGAGCCTTGCCTCATCTTTTATAGAAAAAATTGAGACCATTTCCCATGAACTCTCTCTTCTCCCCTTATTCTCATCTTCTATCACTCAGATGTCTTCTGCCACTATCTTCTCCTTCACCCCTGTTTCATATGATGAGGTGGCCTTACTCTTTTCCAAGGCTAACTTCTCTACCTGCTCAAGCAATATCATTCCATCCCGTCTCCACCAACAGATTGTCCCCTCTGTCATCCTCACTCTATAATTTATTTTCCGTATTCCCTGTCTAGTATATAATCCATATGACCTACAAATGTGCTCACATTTTCCCCATCCTGAAATAATTTTCACTTGATATTTACATCTTTACTATCTATCATCCTATATCTGTCTGCCCTTTGTAGCTAAACTCTTTTAAAATGTTATCTACAATAGGCATCTCCATTTTCTCTCCCTTGTTCTCTTCCTCACTTCTTGCAATCCAGATTCTGATCTTATCATTCCACCAAAACTGCTCTCTTCAAAGCTACCAATGATATCCTAGTTGCCAAATCCAAAGGCTTTTTCTCAATCTTCATTATCCTTGACCTCTTTGCACCTTCTGACACTGTTGATTACTCTCTCCTCTTTGATACTCTCTTCTTCCTAGGCCTTCAGGAAACGACTTTCTCCTAGTTCTCCTCCTCCCTAGCAGACCATATCTTTTCAGTGTCCTTTGCCAGACTCCATCCAGATCATGCTATCTAACTATGGGAGTCCCTCAGGGTTCTGTTCTGGGCCCTCTTCTCTTCTCTTTCTATACCATTCACTTGGTGATCTCAGCTCACGTGGTTTTAATTACCATCTCTATGCTTATTGTTCAGTCATTTCTGTCATGTCTGACTTTGTGATCCCTTTGGGGTTTTCTTGGCAAAGATACTGGAGTGGTTTGCCATTTCCTTCTCCAGCTCATTTTACAGATAAGGAAATTGAGGCAAACAGGGTTAAGCAACTTGCCTAAGGTCATACAGCTAGTAAGTGACTGAGGCCAGATTTGAACTCAGAAGATGAGTCTTCCTGACTCCAGGCCCAGCACTCAACCCACTGTGCTACCTAGCTGCTCCATGCTAAGGATTCTCAAATCTACCTGTCCTGTCCTCACCTCTCTGCTAACCCCCAATCTCATTCTGGCTGTTCCTCAGATATCTTGAATTGAATGCCCAGTTTACATCTTAAACTGAACGTGTACAATACGGAATTCATCATCTTTCTCCCCAACCCTTCCCCTGCCCCACAACTTTCCTTACTATTGTAGAAGGCAAAATTATCCTCCCAGTCCTTCAGGTTCATAACTTAGGAATCATCCTCAACTCCTCACTGTCTCTCACCCCATCATATCCAAGCTATTGCCAAGGCCTATGGATTTCATCTTTGTAGCATCTTTGTAGCCTCCTTCTCTCCTCCTATACTGCTACCATTCTAGTGCGAGTTCTTATAACTTCATGCCTGGACTATTGCAATAAATTACTGATGAGTCTGCCTTTCTCAAGTCTCTCCCCACTCCAATCCATCCTCCGTTTGGCCTCCAAATTGATTTTCCTAAAGCACAGGTCTGACCATGTCACCCTCCCCTGCCCCCACTCAATAAACTTCAATGACTTGTATCTTCCAGGATCAAACACAAAATCCTCTCTTTATGATTCAAAACCTTTCATAACCTAGCCTCCTTTCATAACCCTAGCTTTCCAGTCTTCTCACACCTTACTCTCTGAAACATACTCCGATCCAATGTCACTGGCTTCCTTGCTGTTCCATTAGTAAGGCAGGCTCCAGACATTTTCTCTGGCTGTCCCCCATACCTGGAAAGCTCTCCCTCCCCAAGTCCACCTACTGACTTCTCTGGCTTCCTTCAAGTCCCAAATAAAATCCCATCTTTTACATGAATCCTTTCCCAAACTTCATTTATTTTGGTGCCTTACATTCTACATTTAGGGAAGTGGTGGCTAGAGAGGGGTATTTTGGTTTGGAAAGTTACTAGAATTGTGAGTTGAGCCTTAAAGGAATAAGTTGGTCCTTTCTAAGAGCAATGACAGAGCTAATTAGATAGCAGTTCCAGAGGGAAGAGATCTGGATGGTGCTGTTGTTATTATTGCTGTTGTTGTTCTTGTTCAGTCATGTCTGACTCTCTGTGACCTCATTTGGAGTTTTCTTGGCAAAAATACTGGAGTGGTTTGCCATTTCCTTCTCCAACTCATTTTACAAATGAGAAACTGAAGCAAGCAGGGCTAAATGACTTGCCCAGGGTCACACAGCTAGTAAGTGTCTGAGACCAGATTTGAAATCTGGAAGACGAGTCTTCCTGACTCCAGGGCTGGCACTCTATCCACTGTGCCACCTAGCTTGATGTTGGGAGATAAGAAAATGGCCAGGAAATTAAGTAAAATGTAACTAGAGGTAAACCAAATGTGGAGAATCTGAGGTTTTATCCATTTTACTTTATTAATTGTTTTTAACTTATTTTAATTGAGTTGATTGATTATCAACTGAGTCTTTGTCACCTTTAATATAGTCAATAATTGTCAATAGTCAATAAACATGTATTAAGCACCTACTCTATGCCAAGCACTGTGTTAAGTGCTAGAGATTCAAATAAAAATAAAAAAGGATAGTCACTGCCCCTCAAAGACTTTATAATCTAATGGAGAAAGGCAATACACAAAAGGAAGCTGAGAAGCTGGGGAACAGGGGAAAGATAGACCCATTTGGGGAATGAAGAAGTCCAAATAAGTCCAAAAGTATTGCAGCTGGTGGGAAATGGGGAGAAGACTGTGCTGAGCCCCATCTTTAAATTGAAGTCCTGGAGTTCATGCCTCTACCACTCTGATCTGTGTTCACCATTCCACTACTGTGCCCACCTTCACCTCTAATTCCCTATGACAAACATATGTGCTGGCTTAATTGGAGCATTTAAGTTCTTCATAGAATTTTCCTATTTTATTTCTGGGAAAAAAAAAGAGTTGATACATAAGCTACTACTGTATCCATGGTAGTTAGTTCACTACTGTTTATTGTGAGTGCTTCAAAGCAAGACAAAGTTTCCATTAAATGATGTTTCTTGCCTATATACATATAATAAAATTAATTCTGTTAACTTTACTCAATTTTTTGAGGCAATCAGGGTTAAGTGACTTGCCCAGGATCACACAGCTAGTAAGTGTCTGAGGCCACATTTGAACACATGTCCTCCTGACTCCAGGGCCTGTGCTCTATCCACTATACCACCTAGCTGCCCCTATTCAATTCTTTAAGGAAAATCTATGTATAGTTCACATATTTCCAGAGTATCATTTAGCTACCCCTTCTTTATCTCTTCTAGTTTCATTTATATTACAGATGTCGATATGGATGTGGTATGTACACAATTCAGTTCTGTAGTAGTATATCAATCTCTTGGTCATTGGACAAATATCCTATGTTAAAAGTATCAATATTTAAATCAATGTTTTGGATGGCCTAAAAACTGTGATTCTTAAAACTTCTACTCTAACACTGTCACTTCAGGAAAAGAATTAATTTCTGTGGGACTAAGGGCATTTTCTGTATTTTTAGCTGATTTATCAATTGTCATGTCCAAAAATTTTATGACCTTGTGATTAATATCTAGGCTATAAACTAGGTTAGTCCTCAAGCAGTAGATACAGTCTGTAGCTTGGACTATACTCAAAGTGTTTCAGCTTGCTAAAATATATCAGAGCTTGCCTAGACCACAGGTTCAGGTCCACACCATGCTGTGGGGTCAGAGTGGGCTTTCTGGAACACAAAATTCTAGGCCGTTGTGTTAGAGAAATTGTTTGCAAACACTTGTAAAGAGAAGCAGTGATCCAGACAAGTTAACCTGAATGAACTCATCAATAGCAATCCATGACAATCTCACTTCATTTACTTTTTTGTCACGGTGACTAGATCAAGGAAATGACATAGACACCATATATTTAGATTTCAGAAAAGTATTTAGAAAGTGTCTCAAGACAATTTTCTGGACAAGATGGAGAGGTTTAGGCTGTATAATAGCACAATTCAAGTGAATTTGGAACTGGCTGAGCAGTTGGACTAAAAAATTGTTGGTCAATAGATTGCTGCCAACACTGAGGGCAAAAACTCTGCCTTTGGCCCTATTGTGGTGAACATTTTATCAGTGACTTTAAAAGGCTCATAAATTTGTGGAGTCTACAAAGCTCAGGGAAATAGGTAACATGCTAGACAGTAGAATCTGAAGCCAAAACTGTCTTGATAGGTTAAAATAATGTATGGAATCTGCTAAAGTGAATTTAATAGTTTAAAAAAAAGCAATTTCTTATACTTGGGTCCCAAAAATCAACTGCATCAGCATAGGTTATGGTAGATATGACTAGAAAATAATTCATGTGGCAAATACCTGGACATGTTGGTTACAAACTCAATGTAGGTCAATAGTGTGTGGTCGTAGGCAAAGCAAACTAAAGTGACTGTACTAGCAAAAACATAGTGATCAGAACAAGAGAAGTGACATTTCTGGTTTACTTTTACTGGACTGGACCATACCTGCAGTATTATAGTCGGTAATGGATGCCAGATTTAAGGAAAAGAGGGCATTGACAAATCTAGGGGAAGACAATCAATATGGTAAAGGAATAGAAACCATTCCACAAGAGAAAACTTAAAGGAAGTAAGGATGTTTATCATTGAGAAACCGAGAACAGAAGATTTGAGGAGGACATAATAGCTCTCTTCAGTAAATTACTCTCATGGGGAAAAGGTTTGACTCTCATATTTTCCCCAGATGGGAAACTAGGAGCAGTGGGTAGAAATTTCAGAGAAGTTGATTTGGGATAATATAAGGAAAGACTTCCTAGCAATTCAGGGTATCCAGAGTAGAAAGGCTTCCCTCAGGAATTAGGGAATTCTCTAGCACTAAAGGGCTTCAAGGGAAGGCGAGATGAACCTTGACAGTCCTGTTGTTGAGCACATTCCTGTCATTTATTTATGTGAATTAAGACCTCTGATGTCTCTTCCAGCTCTTTCATTCTATGACACTACCAACTGAACTAACATCTATGCCAGTTGTTCACATGTTGTCTCCCTTTTTAGATTATGAGTTCTGGGGGGGCAGGGACTGGTTTTGCCTTTCTTTGTATAGCCAATGTTTATCACAATGTCTGGCACTTATAAATGATTCTTAACTTGATATGACAAGTAAGGAACTCGAGAGCCCAGTTCAAAGAAAAGAGGAAATACCAATGAGAACCAAAGTTACCAGTGAGTCAAGCTCTCTAGTTCTGTTGGTGGCAAAAACGTGTGGTCACAACCAAAGTACAATTCTGGTGGTGATGCAAGTTGCTTATTGAATGTTTCGTACATGAAAAGGTGACTTTTTACCTGTTTTCTTCTGTATCCATGGTATAATAGGCTGAAACATTCTAGTGGCTTGTCCAGTGTTGAAAATGTACATATTAGGGAACATAATTTTTAATTGATGGATAGGGTGATATAAAAACTTGACAGTTCTGCATATAAGACGATGGAAGATTTGGTGGGTCTCTTGTGCTCTTTAGAAATGGATTTATTGTTGTCTTGGGGAAAAATTGAGCCTGCCACTCAGTTTAGCTCACATGTGCTATGATTTTAGAAATACAGTTTTCCCCAAAAGACAGTCCTTTAGATGAAAGGAATTATCTGGGACTGGCATGGAGGACCTGCTTCAGGGAACTAAAAGACTAGGTCATTATGTCTGAGTAGGGAGAGAGAACCTGCAATTAGTCAGGGCAAGGTTGAATTGCTCCTCCACCTGGCCTCACTCTGCTGAGAACAGCTAAAAAACAAAGAGCCCTACATCAGCTCCATTATTAATAATGGATTTTCTAGGGTTTACTGAAGTAGAACACATTTATGGCTATAATGATAAAAAAAATCCTTACATTAAATATATATATATATATATATATACACACACACATATATCAGCTATTACAGTTGTAATGACAAAATAAAATTATTAGTTCAGTATGTATACATATATACACAAATATATATGTACATATGTATATAAACATACATATATGTATACATATGTGTGTATATACATACTGAACTGAGAGTATCTGTGCACTATCATGAGGAATTACATCTTTGATATTGGCACACTGTAGTATGTGGTATGTCTGAAGAATTTATTGTTAGATATAGCTCCTTACACATAGGAGGCACTCAAGAAATATGTATTGAACAAATGAATGGTAAGTGGCTAATAGAAAAGCCTGAGAGAATTATTATTTCCTCCTACCTCTTGGAATATATGATTGGCCATTTTGCCAATCTCAAGGCTCTGCAACAGAATTGTTTTATTTGTTCGGTTGTTAGTGTTGGTATAATAGCTGGCAGACATGTAGAACTTTCCAATAAAAAGTACATTCACATACACATCCCATTGCTTGACCCCAGTGAGATACAGGGCAGTGTAGTAGAAAACAGACAGCACTTAGAGTCAGTGAACTTGGATTTCAATTCCAGCTCTGTCACTTGCAATTGTGACTTTGAGCAAGTAGGTAACTTTACATCACAGACACCTCCATCTGCAAAAGGAAGAGGTTAGACCAGGACTGTGTCTCTTTCAACTTTAAATCCAATGACCCATGATCTTGTGAGGGATATGGAGCAGCTATTGTTATCCCCATTTTACAGATGAGGAAACAGACTTACCAAGCTAATAAATGACAGAATCAGAACTAGAATCTAAGCTTAACAACATAAGGCAGCTTGGACTGGATAGGGTACTGGATTTAGTATCAAGAAGACCAAGGTCCAATTCTGCTTCAGATACTTTAGTAGTCTTACTAGATACAGGACTCTGGGCAACCCAATCTCTGGGCTTCAATTTCTTCATCTATAAAATGAGGGTGTTGGATTTCCTTCCAGCTCTAAATGTATGATCCTATGGTCTCTTTTCTTGGTTCCAAGTCCTTTCTTTTTTTCTACTACATCATGAGTGTAATATCTTAAGTTACAGCAACCATTCAGCAAAGCAAAGAGGCTCATTTTACAAAGAGGGTAGGAGGAAAGTTACCACTAAAGGAAATCCCCATTTTCATTCTCAGTTTCCAAGATCCACATGTGGGATAAGGAAGGGAACATGGAGGAGGGGGGAATACCCATGACTAATATTCATAATGGGTAAATTAAGATTATTATAATCACTTTCTAATTTGGCATAAAATTGGAAAGGCACTGAGATGTTATATGTGTATATAGGGCATCATATTCGCTAACAAAAATCCCCTCCTCTTTCCCCTGACATTTTCCCTATAAAACTGGAGAGAACAGGAGCAGAATGAAAATCTTACAGCCCTCTGAGTCCTGCTCTGCTGTAAAATTCAACAATCTTCATCAGTCCTTGAGATTCTCAACTGCCTTTTATTAAAGATCCATGAAAAGCTGATCCCTGGAAAAATGAATCAAAATCTAGGTTTTATAAACATTTCCCTTCCTTTTGGAATAATAAAAGTATCTTCCATTTATTTGTTTGGACTATTACAGTTTTCAAAGAATATTCACACACACACACACACACACACACAATCTCGTTTGAGCAATTGTGACCTCCATTTTATTGAGGAGTGAACAAAAACTCTGACTTACCAATGGTCATGGTGAAATATGGAATAGTGGAATGAAATCTGAACTTAGAGTAACGAGGATTCTGTGTAGTGAAGTATGTGTTTACCCAAAATGTTCTATCTTGGGTCCTCTTCTCTTCTCTCAATATATTCTGCCTGGTGGTGTCCTCAACACCCACAAGTTGAATTATCACCTCTATGCCATTGACTTCCAAATGTTTATATGATTATAATAACAACAATAATAATAGTTAACATACAGTGTTTTAAAGTTTTCAAAGCACTTAACAAATTTTGTCTCATTTTGTCCTTCCAACAGCAACAACCAAATGTAGATACTATTATTATCCACAGGGCATGTAGGTGGTAAAGTAGATAAGAGCACCAGGCCTGGGGTCAGGAAGATCTGAGTTCAAATCTGGCCTCAGACATTTATTAGCTGTGTGGTCCTGGGCAAGTCACTTAATCCTCTTTGCCTCAGTTTCCTCATCCCTAAAATGAGCTGGAGAAGGAAACGGCATACAACTACAAAAAGAAAACGGCATACAACTGCCAAAAAGAAAAAAGAAAAACCCAAATGGAGTCACAAAGAGTCTGAAACAACTGAACAACAAAAATTAGTATCCCCACTTTTTTAGTTGAGGAAAGTGAGGCCAAGAAAGGTTAAACAATTTGCCCAAAGTCACACAGCTACTAAGTGTTTGAGGCTGGATTTAAACTCAGGTCTTTCTGACTTTGGGTCCAGTAGTATATCCACTATTTCACATTGTTGCCTCTAATAATCACCCCTATTTTCTCTCCTAAACTCCAGTCTTCCATCGCTAACTACCAGCTAGTTATGTCCGCCTTTATGAACCATAGGCATCTCACACAGAGAATGCCCTAAAACATTACCTTTTCCCCTAAACTGACACCCCTCCCTAACTTCTCTGTTTCTGTTGAGGGTACTATCACTCTTCAAATCACCCAGGTTTACAATCTCAATTCTTTAGTTTCATTCACCTCTCGTATTTGGACAGTGCTCAAGTGTTATTTACCTCTCCATCATCTCTCATGTGTCCCCTTCTCTCTCCCAAGGCTCCACCCTAAATCAGGCCCTCCTCACCTCTGACAGGACTCTAGGAAAAGCTTCCTCATTTATTTCTGTCTCTTCTCTCTCTGGTTCATCCTCCGTATCGCTACCAAATTGATATTCCTATAACACGTCTGTTCACTCCAGATGTTTCTCAGCTTAAGCCTACACTGCTTAAGAAATTTCACTGATTCACTATTGCCCTTAGAATAAGGCACAAACATCTTTTTTCATTCAAAACTCTTCACAATCTGGATACAGTTCATTAGGCTGATTACATATTACTCTCTCTATTCACACTACATTCCAAACTGACTTATTTGCTGTTCCCTGCGCGTGGCTTTCCGCCTCCTATTTCTGTATATTTAAACACTGTCCCCCATCTCCTTCCTCACTACGTCTTGGAATCCCTATCTCTCTTTGACTTTCAGATCTAGTACTTCCCCCTTCAGGGGTGGCTATGTAGCACGATGGATAGAGTGCCAGGCCTGGAGTCAGAAAGACTCATCTTCCTGAATTTGAATCTGGCCTCAGACGCCTACTAGCTGTATGACTCAGGGCAAGTCACTTAACTCAGTTTCCTCATCTATAAAATGAGTTGGAGAATGAAATGGCAAACCACTCCAGTATCTTTGCCAGGAAAAACCCTAAATAGGATCACGAAGAGTCGGACACAACTAAGACAACTGAACAACACTTGCCCTTTTGAGATGTCTTTCCTGATTCCCCCAATTAATCACTAACATTTTTATAATGCTTACCATGTGCTAGTCATTGTGCTAAGCATGTTACAATTACCATCTCATTTTATCCTCACAACAACTCTGAGGATAAGTGATATTATCCCCATTTTACAGATGAGGTTTCTGAGGCAAACGGAAGTTAAGTGACTTGCCCAGGGTCACACAGCTAGCAAGTGTCTGAGGTCACATTTGAACTCAGGTCTCCTTGACTCTGGATACTGTGCTCTATCTACTGTGCCACCTAGATCCTTTTCTACCCCTCCCTCTCTGCCTGAAATTATTTTTATTTTATTTTTCTTTATCTCTGAACATGTTGTTTCCTTACTGTAGAATTGAAGCTTCATGAAGGCAAGAACTATTTCATTTTCCTCTTTGTATCCCCAGCACTTAGAAGAGGGTCTTCCACATGGCAGATCTTCAATAAATGTTTGTTAAATTGAAACAAATTGTCTCGGCCATTTACTAAGTAGCCTGAGTCATTTCATGTTTCTAGTCTTTCTTTTTCTCATTGGCCAACGGTAAGGTTAAACCAGATGATTCATAACCCAGATGATGCTAAAGCATTATTCCTTTAGCTCTAGGATTCAATGAGTCCTGCAAGGAGAACCTATGTCTTCTTACTCTCAGTCCAATGTTTCTTCAATTACACTATGCTGAGCTAACACACACACACACACACACACACACACACACACACACACACACAACCTAGTGGGACTTCATGGCTCATGATGGGAAACTGATGTGAAAGAGTTCCTTTTCAGTATAACATTAGGACTTAAGCAACTCTGATTACAGGTGAAGATGGTCCTAGCAATTATTTCTCCTTTATTTCTCAGTCCCAAATTATTTCTCCTGTCTTAGTTAAAAGAGTTAGAAGAAAATGATCAGGGGTGGAGGACAGCAAGGGGGTGCCTCCAGCCAGCTCGACTGGTTCTAAGAGCTGATTGTTAAATTTTCAGAGTGAGTATTTACACCTTGGAACTTAGAAAATGCTAAAATCAGGGCTCAATTTGTAATTTTGTTGATTGTCTAGACTTAAGAAAAGTGATGGGAAAATGTTAATAATGCAGATTCAACTTAAAAGTGTGTTGTTCTTAAGTTTTTCCTCCCTGGAGAATCATGTATTAAACATTTATCAGTATACCTAGTGAGGAAGGGTCCTGACAACCCTGAAATTCGAACTGAGAAGAGGTAGAAAAGAGACTGAGATGGAGAGATAAGGACTGAAAGGCAGATAGAGGAGTTAGTGACTTGCATCTGTATCCTCCTAAGAACAAAGTCAAAAAATGTTTTTCTTGACTCTCATCTTCCCCCACCCCCTCCCCTGGGGCAATGGGAGGGTGAATGTTCAGGGGAGGAAATATCTGTGCACATAAACATATGGTATATCTATTCTTTACTGTTCTACTTTTCTATTGCTATTGACCGTGTTTAAGCTGTGAGGTCACGGTTCAAGTAGCATTGGCTGCAGGCACTGAGCAAAATATTTCTGGAAATTATAATATTGTTACTTGCTGTTTGAACTTCATCTCAAAAAGTCTCCTGGTGTTCTTCACCTTTACATGAGGGGAATGTTATAGCTGCAAAGTACGAGTAGAAAGGGAAACTGGGTTGGGTTAAGTTGGGTTAGGTTGAATTTTGTTCCAGGCGGCTTTTTTGTTTTTTTCTTCATTGAATCTTTGGAAGGGAAGGACTTTTTAAAAGAGTTAAGTTTATTCTTACTAGACAAGAAAATAACTCTGCAAATGAGGGAGAGGGAGAGAGAGAGAGAGAGGGAGAGTTGAAGATATTTCTCTACAGACTGAAAACAGAATAAACAAATGAGAAATAGAGAAATTAAAAGGGGATATCATTAAAATAAACCCAGTAATAGTGGAGGATCTTAAGATATATCTGAAACTATCTGGAAGCACATGCGGAGTGTTACTATAATATCAAGATTAAAAAAAATACTAGAACTTGTTTTGGAATGATAGTCAAGAAAGACATGGGTTCTAGACACTTACTGGCTGTGTGACCTTGAGCAAGTTACTTCACCTCTGTATGCCTCAGTTTCCTCAACTGTAAAATAGGAATTTTAATAACACCTATTTCCCAGAGTTATTGTGAAGATCAAATGAGATAATACTTGTAAAGGGCTTAGAGCAATCTCTGGTCCATAGTCATAGCACATATAAATGCTTATTCCCTTCTCTTCTAGTTCTAACTTTTCCACAACCTAGCTATGTGTTAGATCTGGGACATTTAACTTCTTTTTGTGTGTGCTTCATTTCCTCATCTCCTTATCTCTACATGAGGGAGTAGATCTTGGTAGTTTTTAAAGTCCCTTCCAGCTTTAAAAATCTTGATCTGTGACGTGAACATATGTGCCTCTAAATGATTGTGGTCCTCTTTAGGAGTCTTTTTCCAGTTCTGACAATATGCAAGGCTCTAAGCAGTCACCTTGGGAGGCTATTACACTTATTCCAACAATACACCTTATTGTAACATGAGATTTCCCCAGATGCTGGTAGAATTGAAAGTTAAACCAACTAGATTATTCTTTTCTATTTAGATTTTTGCCAATTTCATCCATGGCTAAAAATATTCTTAGATATCAAAATACATGCCTCATAGGCATCTTAAACTCAATATGTTCTAAACAGAACTTCTTATCTTTCTACCAACCCACCCCTCCTCCTGACTTCGTTGTTTCTGTCCAGGGGACATCACTATCTTTCCAGTCACCCAGGTTCACAACCTCAGGTCATGCTTGACCCATTATCCATCACTCCACACATTCGTTCTACCCCTACATCATCCCTTACATCCATCCCCTTCTCCCTACTCACATGATATCCACCCTAACTTAAGCCCTTCATCACATCTTGCCTGGGCTATTGAAATAGCCTCCTAATTAGACTCTACATCAATGCTCTTCTCTCACCAATCAATCCTGCACCCTGATTTCAAATTGATGTTCCTAAAGCTCATTTCTGAGCCTCTTGTTTCCCTTCTGAAAAAGTTCCAGTGGTTCTCTATTGCCTGGCCCATAGGATTAAATGCAAATTCTTCTGGAATTTAAAGCTCCTTATAACTTTTTTTTCAGCTTAATTTCCCAACCTTATTACACCTTTCTCCTTTTTATACCTTGTTAGGGCAGCTAGGTGGTACATTGGATAGAGTACTGGACCTAGAGTCAGGAAGACTTATCTTCCTATTTCAAATCTGGCCTCAGATATTTATTAGCTGTGTGACCCTGGACAACTCACTTAACCCTGTTTGCCTCATTTTCCTCATGTGTAAAATGAGCTGGAGAAGAAAATGGCAAACCACTATGGTATCTCTGCAAGAAAACCCCAAGTGGGGTCACGAAGAGTCAGGACAGAAAAAAACAACTGAACAAAACCAACAACAACACACCCTCTAAGTCTAACCAACCTGGTCACCTTGCTGACCCTGTGCAAATTTCATCTCCCAACTCTATGTCTTTGTATAGTCTGTGTACCGTGCCAGAAATGCACTCTCTTTATTTTCACCTCTTAGAATCCCTAGTTTTCTTTAAACTTGGGCTCGTGTGTATATGTGTGCGTGTGTTTATGTGCGCGTGCTCGCGCAGAGAGAGAGACAGAGAGAGAGAGAGACAAAGAGACAGAGAGAAAGAGACAGAGTCAGAGAGAGAGAGAGAGGGAGAGACAGAGAGAGAAAGAAAGGGAGAGACAGAAAGAGACACAGAGAGATAGAGACAGAGAAAGAGACAGAGAGAGAGACAGAGAGCCCAGATTGTAAGCTTCTTGAGGGCAGGAAATGTTTTAGTTTTCTTTGGTCTCTATATACCCTACACTCAGCACAGTGCCTGGTACATGGTAGGTTCTTATGAAATGTTCTTTTATTGATTCAATAAAATAGAAGCATTGGGGCGGAGAGGTATGGGAAATTGGACTGAACAGGCTGAAAACATATCTATTTCTATGACTCAAAGTCATTTTGGTGTCTTTGTTGCAAGTATTTCAAATTTAAACCATTGCAGAGAAATTTTAAGTGAGTAATTCTTTACCAAACATGTAACCTTTCAAAAGCCTCTGAAAAAAGGAGCCAGTGCTTTCTGTAGTAGAATGAACCTGTCTGTGTTAAAGGAAGCCCATGTATGATGAAGTGTCAGGACATCAAAATTCTTACGTGTTTTATAGGAACCAGTAAAAGCCAATAATCACCAATACTAGTAAAAAGCACTTCACCATGTCAGATTTAGCAGCGTCCAAATCTTCAGGGATGCATTACCAGGATCAGGGAAATGTATTGCATCACTCCCTCATTATACAGTCTACTAAGCACCACTTGAAGATTGTCCCCAGCCCTGGCTCAATGCTTGACACACACACGTGATTAGTGGAAAGGAGTTCAATAGTCCTAGTAAAAGGAGCTCTGACCAGGGATCTTTCATTGTGTCTGCTGGTCTCTAGTAGCTAATTAATACACCTCACAAAGAACTGATTAAAGGATTTTTTTTTTCAAAATTCCATTCTATCATCTAATGGGTTAGGTACAGCTGAACTGAAAAGACATTCATTCCAATAATGTTCAGACAGATTGACATCTGGGCAATCTCTGATCCAACCATCCTAATTGCTGTTTCAATACGTACTTCCTTTCTTTCTTGTTCTCACCATTCCTACCTATCTTGAAATAAATAAATGTATTTCTGTTCCTCTTGGCTCTGTGTATTTATTGTTTCAGTCTTCCAAGTTGGTTGGGCTTAATGTAAGGTGTTGGTGCCCTGAGGGCAGGTACTGAACCTTCAGAGTACTTAGACCAATGGTGGAGAGCCAGTGACCCGGGGGCCACAAGTAGCCCATTAGGTCCTCTAGTGCATTGGATTCAGTGAAAAGACCACACCTGAGGACCTAGAGAGCCACAAGTGACCTCGAGGCTGCTGGTTCCCCACCCCTGAGACCATGTGGTATGATAAAAAGAGTTCAGCTGAGTTCAGTCTGACTTTTCTACTTTCTTTGAGTCTGTTTCCTCAATTGTGAATGGATGGGAAGAGGATACTGTCTACCTAAAAAGGTTACCATAAGTCTTTGCAAATTGGAGAGTATTATGCAAATAGAACCTGTTTTGTATTTACATCTTCCCAAAGACTAATACAGTGCCTTAAATATCAGAGTAAAACACATAAGAGATATGTGTTGAATCGCTCTACAATGAATTGAATAAATGGAGGATATAGTGATGAAAGCAATTGAAACTCCTGGTATTTTAAGTTGATTTCATTCCCATTTAACCAAAGCAACAAGGTTAATTTTTTTTTAAGTTTTTAAAAGAAAATTTGACTTTTTTCTGTGTAGAAACTTCCTTATCATTTGTATTATATACCCTCCCCACCAATCCCACCCAGTCTCCAAAACAAAAAATTCACATCTCTGCTCTGGCAGCTATTAATATCTCTAGCTTTTACAGTTGTAAACAGCATTATATCTCACATTAAAACACTGTCTTAAAGAACAAAAATGTCTAGGTTTAACCCAGAAGATTTCAATGCTCCCTCTTTTGCTGAGCTAAAATGCAACAGATTCTCCTTTGTATTATTCAAGCCTTCTCTTTCACCTCACTCATGCCTTATACAAAACAGTAGATCTAAAACTGTACTATACAACCCTGTTTTTAGACCAAGAAACCATTAACATCTGTGACTGGGGAGTCAGATGAGGAAAGCTTACACCTTCTCCAAATATAGAAGATAAATCCCTTTATCTTCTTAAGGTTCACACCTATCACTGCAAGATTTTCCTTGTTGCTGGTAGAATGTTATATATATGAAAGTTAGATTATTGCTTTATATTTAGCTTTTTTGCCAATTTTATTTGGATAACATTAGAAACTTCATCTCAAGATTTTAACTCTACCAGCTAAAAAATGTTCTTTACATTGAGACTAGGGTGGATTGCTTTAAGGATTTTCTCATGAAACCCTGAGGTTTATAATCTGAAACAGCCTAGAAGGGTAGAGTCAGTTTGTGTTTTGCTACCTACAAACATTTCTCCAGTTGTCATTACCAAAAAGCATTATTGAGTGCCTAATTGTGCACATAAAATGCTGCTTGAGGGAATCACTCATTCTTCCTTCCATTTAGATCCCTATAATTTTAAGACATAACTTTTTGTTCTTGATATAGACTGGTTTTTTAAGGTCCAGGGTAAAGTTGTTGGGTTTTGGTTTGGATTTTTCAGTTATTGGACCTAAGTTAGTTTGATAATAATAGCTTACTTTTATATAGCACTTTACCATTTACAAAGGATTGTCTTTACAACAAGCCTGGAATGTAAGCATTGCTGTAACAGTAGCCAATATTCTTATAGCACTTTAAAGTTTACAAAGTGCTTCCCCAATAAACTATCTCACTCTTTAGAGGAGGAAAACGGTCTCAGAACAATTTGTGACCTGCTCAGGTTTCATAGGATTGTAGATCTGAAACTGGAAGGGACTTCAGTCCGGTGACCTCATTTTATAGATGAAGAAACTGGGACCCAGGGAAATTAAGTGACTTGCTGAAGGTTACACAGGTAATAAGTATAGAAGGCAGGATTTGAATGAGCCCAAGGTCTCTCTGACTCCAAAACCAGTTCTTTCCACCATAACATGCTGCCTTCCATGGGACAACTAGTGAGTATCAGAGTTAGGATTCAAAGCCAGGCTTCTGCTGACTCTAGGTTGAGTGCTCTTTCTACTTTCTCATGGTGGCTCTAGATCAAGCATAACTATCTCCATGAGGAATCTGAGTTTTATAGAGAGATAATAGTTTACTGAAAATAGCACTGGAGGCAAAGTTCAAATCCTGGCCCTGCTATATCCTTGTAACTTTAAGCAATTTACTTAACCTTTATATTCGGCTTCAGTTAAAAAAAAAGAGAGAGAGAGGATTGGAGTGGACATTTTTTGTGATCCTCTGACTTGACTAAGTTTACATCCAGTTCTGAAAATGTCAAGTGGTGGGTGGATAGCCACACCTGGTCTCCAAAGTTCAGAGGCTCTTCTTGCCTTTCGTGTTGGGCATTACAAGCCTACCTACTGGAGTATAACCAGCAAGCATTCCATGCCCAACTGAAGTTTGCTAGGAGTCAGACATTGGTGACTGGTATGGCTGTGAGTCAGGTGGTGCCTGATGATTGTCATTGTTGTTGAGTCATTGAAGTTGTGTCCAACTCTCTTGGATCCCATTTGGGATTTTCTTGGCAAAGATAATGGAGAAGATTGCCATTTCCTCCTCCTGCTCATTTTGCAGATGAGGAACTGAGACAAATAGGGTTAAGTGACTTGCCCAAGATCACATAGGCAGTATCTGAGTCCAGATTTGAATTTAGGTCCTCCTGACTCCAGGGCAGGTGCTCTATCCACTGCAGCCACCCGGTTGCCTGCCTGACAATTCACAGGATTTAAACCATTAGTTTACATGGAAGAAGGTGTTTGTATAGAGGATGGAACCATGCTATTGTAAGTGAACTTTCTGTTGCAAGGGGGTGGAACTGTATTTCTGGAATGACAAAAAGGATGAAATCAATTCCCTTCACACACACACACACCCTCCAAAAAAATTTCCATTTTTGTGAATAGAAAAACTATTTACCTAGACCCTCAGACTTGAAAACTTTAAATTATTGTGGGCTCTTTTCCCTTTTTTATCTCACATTTAATCAATTACAGAGATATAGAGAGTTGTGTTCTCAGACAGTTGTCAGATTCAATGGATTATTTTCTATGTGCACAGTCTAGAGATCCTCATTCCCTCGCACCTAAAACACTGAAATAACGTTCAAGGTAGTCTTCCTCATTCCATTTTCTTGTTCGACTTCATCCTGTATAGACTAGAATCATGCATTGCACACATTACAAAGAGCATTGGACTTGGAGTACAAAGATTAGGGTTTGAGAACTGACTTTATTACTTGTGTGAAGACTATGAAATGGCTTAATATTCCTGGTTTCCTCAACTATTAAGTACATATAATACTTGTTCTTGGTACCCCATGAACTGATTCTTAAGTAACATGAGGTAATGAATGTAAAATACTCTGCAAAACTTAAAGCAAGTTAAAGTATATAAAGACCAGTTATCCTCAAGAGTTCATTGTTGCCTATTGGTGTACCATCCATTAGTTGTCTTACTAAACCATTCTTAGCCTCCTCTCTCTTTTTGCACTTATGAAGTATCCTCCGCTTTGCTCCTTATATCATTGAGGGTCTGGGAGCCCAAGGAGCATGATGTTGAGGAGAAGACCCCAAGTGACCACTCTGGTGTCATATGGAAGAGGTAAGGGCACCCCCACTGTTGGGTCAAGGGTAGTGCCTTCCCAGTCATCACATCTTATAATCTCTAAGATGAGTCTTGAGAAGTAGGTACAACCAGGCCTAGACAACAGCTAATGGCCTTAAGGAAAGGTTTCCTGTTGCAGCATCTATATGACTGTGGGAGCAGGAGAGAAATTAAAACGTACAGAGAAGAGAGCAAGTTGCAAGTGTAGAATAGTATTTATTAATAATATTCACTGGTTGTGAATCTTAAGAGTTTTGAAGGATAGGTAGCAGGGCCCTGTGAACTGATCTTGAGCTGAATAGTAGGTCACGCCTCTGTTTTATATCCTGTTTTATCTAGGTCTAGAAGAACCTGGAATTTCACTGGGAAAAGACCAGTTATGACTTAGGAGAGCAGGTAGGGCATAATTACTTGTTCTGGGGCCTTCCAGCCTCTTCCTGATGACTTGATGTTCTGAGGGTAGTTTCTGAGCATCAACAATGAATCTTTACAACCTCACCACACCCAACCCCACCCCACCCCCTAAAAAAATTTCACTTTTCAAAGTACCGAAGCATTATTTGCAAATGTCTTGCTAACTCGCCCTTCCTAACTTTGACTTTACTACTTTTCCCATTTGAAAAATTCTTGAAAATCCATGCTTATCATCTTCTTTGAGACCTTGATCTAACCTAATTATTCTAGGAAGGATTTGTTTGAGGGGAAGATACTGACGGCTGGAAGAAGGGAAAAGGCCTCCTGCAAAAGATGATGTTGATCTGAGTCTTGAATTAAGCCAGGCATTCTAAAAGGCAGATGTAAGGAGGAAGAACTCCCAGACCTAGGGGATAGTCAGTGCAAAGGAAGAGTGATGGGAAGGGAGCATCAGGTGCTGGGAAAGCAGTTACCATAGGTCAGTTTGTCTATGCCATAGATCACATGGAGGGGGTAATGTATAAAATGGCTACAAAGATAGAAAGGAGCTATATGTAAAGAGTATTAAATACCAAACTGAGAAAGTTGCATTTGGTCATAGAGACAACAGGGAACTGCTGGTGTTTACTGGGGAAATGGGGACAATATAATCAGAACTGTACTTTAGGAAAATCACTTCAGAAGTTATGCAGAAGATGTACAGCATGGATAGATTTCCTGACATGTTATTTGGAAATCTTCTAGAGCTCTTTACTGTTATTTTTTTACTCTCCTCCTAGGAAATCACAAGCACCCTCACAGAAGACATCATAATTTCTATTCCTTTTCTTCCACCTATGCCCTAGAATGTAATACCAGGATATTATCTTTGGAAGTATTTGATAACTCTTTAGTTACTTTTCAAAAATCTGAGTCCCTGATATGACCACTTCATTGACCATTTTGGTCTTGCTAGACATCTCTATTATACATTTTGGTGGGTCCTTTCCCCTCGAAATGAGGTATACCCTCCATCTAGAATTATACCTACAAACATGGCAGCAATGAAATAACTTCTTCCAATAATTTGTATCTTTTCAAAATTCTGTATCTTTCCTGATGCCCTAGCAAACATTCTGCATATAGTACATGCTTAGTAACTGGTGAATTAAGGAATTGTTCAGTAGAGGCAATCAGTGTTTCGTGGTGTATCATAGTAGTTCATTGTTTCGTGTCTGAATTTAAGCAGAGTATTCTACATGATTCTTGGAAGTTTGATGTGCCAAGTAATATAACCTGGGCAGACTTGATGGCTAATAGATACTGCTTGATATTAGAACTAACCAGAATATTCACTGGAAGAGTTCCAGAATCTATTTGGGCATGAAATTTCAAAAATGTAAATTAAATAAAGAAACTAGAAATAAAGAAAGAACTTGAGTAACCCTGAGTGCAGGAATAATTTTCCAGTGCTGTGGAGTATAGAGATTTACCTTTAAGTTACCTGAAGCCCAGTCTCACTTGTCACTGCTACTGTGCTTGACCTGGAAATAAATTTATGTCCTTAGGATCCTGGTGCATCCCCCAACCTAATATTTCTCTGTTCTCTCACCCAAACCCAACACTCACTGTCCAAATCCTGCCAAGGGCCCATTTTACCATTCTAATTGGTTGTGGACAAGTATTATAGAGGTGTCTGAAGTGATCCTTAGCACCAGGGAGTAATGCTAAAGGCAAGAGTTAAATTCTGATCAACAGAGGTTGAAAACTGGCCAAGGGGCGTTTCTATTTCCAGTCTGAAGATTTATGAGGTTGAGAGATCAAGGCAACAGATACTCTGTGAGTGTGGGGAGAAATTTGTCTGCAGTTTAAAAAAAAATACATGTGTGTGTGTGTGTGTGTGTGTGTGTGTGTGTGTGTGTGTGTGTAAATCCACCTGCAACTAGTACAGTTCCTTAGATTCGTAGAGCTTCCAGTGACATTTTTGTGCATTATATCAATACACTGACAAAATTAGGTCAATAGTGTAATGTGTCAGTTCGCATTCAAAGTAAGCCATTAGCTATGAAAATCTTTAATAATGAATACAATTCTAATATGAAAAAGAAATATTTATTTTGTCCTGTACAACTTACTTTCACACTAGAGTTTTAAAGAGGACTCTTAAGAGTTATTTGTGCAATGTGCAGAGAATTTTTCTATCAAAGAAGCTATATACTGCACTGATTCCAGGATTTTCCAACTCCACATCCATGATGCCTCTTTCTGACTCTTCAATATTCTATAGTAATGAAAGCCTTCAGAAAAATCAAGCCTTGAGAGTTTTCTCCCACTCCTGAAACCTGTGCTGCACATTTGTAAACAGTTTAACTATAATCATGCTGTAATCACGTGGTGCTCTTTGAGTCCACGCAGATGAGTGGGTGTGAAATCAGCCCCTCTAGTACTGACTTACCAAAAGTTGTGTTGCTGTCCCTTTTATCCATCATTGTTCCCCTCACCTTATAACTCTCCTTAAACCCCAGTCAGGGCCCCATGTAGCTATTGCTTCACCAGGGATTCTCTCCTTTGCTAAGTCACTTTGGATGTCATTATCATTCTATTATGTCTAAAGCTTGACTTCTTTTATTGCCCCATGCCAGAGACAGTGAGAGCTCCAGGGTTCTCTGTGAATTTCTCTAGCATTATAAGAGAAAAATTACTTGTGCACCTCTAATTCTAATTTTTCCCCATCATCAATTCTGGGGCATAAAAAAGAAATGTAATTTCCCCAGACTTGTAGACTACTGAAAAAGTCTGTTTAAATGGTCTTTTTTTATAGTGGAGAGAAAAAGTTAGGCAAATTGTGCTCTCCTCTGACTCATACAGCTAACTCAGTGGATTTCTGATAACTAGTTATATAGTCATTTCACATATAAGTAACATACAAGATGCATATGCACATGTCTATACTTTTTTCCTAAAAACATTTTTGTCAGTACTCTAAAAAAGAAAAAGAAAAAAAATTAAGTAGCTCAGAAATTTTTAAGGTAACTTATTTTAAATAGCTTTAGAAGGTGAAGATGATGAGGGAACTGTTTTACGGTTTGTTTGGTTGCTTTTTTCGGGGGAGGATAACTCATAAATGTTGGCCACACAAAATTGGATGAAATACAAAAATACTCTAGCATTCCATGTGGAACCCAAACTGAGGTCAGATTTATAACTGACCATTGTTTAAAGGAATCAGCCAAAGTCCAACACCAGTCTGGTGAGCCCCCAAGAGCAGAGGATCCCCTCCCCACTGGCTGTTGAAAGAGGTACAAACCAGCCCAGATCAGAAACAGAGAAAGTCAAAGCTCCCATGCTGACTGGCAGTGGGATTGTACCTGTGAGTAACTGGCAATACTCCCAGGTGTGGCAACAGAGAAACCCAGTTAAAAAAAAAAAAAGATCAAACGTAGAGGTAACACAAAGGTGGTAAGTATAGCCAACCCTTTGGATAACAATCATGTTCAACATTGAACTTGATGAGGTAGAGCAGGGGTGGGGAGCCTGTGGCCTTCTAGGTCCTCAAGTGCAGCCCTTTGAATGCAAACTTCACAAAACAAATCCCCTTAATAAAAGGATTTGTTCTGTAAAACTCAGACTCAGTCAAAAGGCCGCATCCAAGGACCTAGAGGGTCACCTGTGGCCTGGAGGCCGCAGGTTCCCTACCCAGATAGAGCTTTGGACTGAATCTTATAAGACAGAACATGTATGTATGTATGTGTGTATGTTCATTCAGGCAGAAATGTAAAATTGAAACAGGTTCCAGAAAATCAACTTCATAAGTATAGGAAAGACATAGAGAGAAGCTTTTTATCTGAAAACAAGAACTAGATGTTTCAATGGACTGGATTCTCAATATGAGTCAGTAGTGTGATGTGGCAGCCAAAAAGCAACCATGCAATCTTTGGAGACAAGGGTTGCAGGAATAAGGAGGTGATAGTCCCCCTGATCAGACCACGTTGGGAATACTGTATTTGGTTCTGAGCCCCATAGTTTACAAAGAACACAAACAATTAGAGAGATACCAGAGAAGGGCAACCAGATGTGGAATGGTCTTAAACTCATGCCATATGAGAATGGGTTAAAGGAACTGGACTTATTTAGCATGGAGAAGGGAAGACTAAATGGGGCACAGAACAGATGTGTTCAAATATTTGAAGAGCTATCAAGTTCAAGAGGGAATAGAATTGGTCTATTTTATAACAGAGGGCAGAGCCAGGATCAGTGGAGTGGAGGTTGCAAAAAAGCAAATTTAGCCTGATGGCAAGAGGAAAAAAAAAAGACCTCCTAGCAATTTGGCGTGTCCAAAAAAAGATATGGAAGGCTTTGGGGATTAGTTAGAACTCATTCGTTTGAAGCTTTCAGGCAGAGGTTGGATGACCATTTGTCTAGAGTTTATAGTTATAGAAGAGATTCTATTTAGGATATAGGTTGGACCAGATTACTGGTTGCTGAAGTCCTTTCTAAGTTTCTAATCCTGTGATTCTGTGAAGTAGCAGCAATTACTGTTTTTAGGAGAGACATGGGATGATATATGATCTTCAAGAGTTGTGGCTTAAAAGATCCTTAATGCCGTGGCCAACTTGAGGATGAGACTCTCTGAATTAAGATAGGCTGGTTCTTGGATGACAGGAGCACAGTCATTTACTAGGCCCATTCTTAAAGCTTTTTCATCCAGGTGGGACCTGCTAGCAAGATTACCTCCATGTCATAATAAGAGTAAGCCTTTAGTGAAGGTTGTACCATATGTTAGTAGTTGTGACTACCTGGAAAATCAATTTCTACCTAATTATTTTTTGTTGTAAGTTCTTGTCGTCGTTGTTGTTGTTGTTGTTGTTGTTGTTTAATCCTTTAAGAAGTCCATTTAGGGCCAGCTGGGTGGCGAAATGGATAGAGCATCGGCCCTGAAGTCAGGAGGACCTGAGTTCAAATCTGGCCTCAGACCAAACACTTGACACTTACTAGCTGTGTGACTCTGGGCAAGTCACCTAACCCCAATTGCCTTAAAAAAAGAAGTTCATTTGGACTAAAAGATATCATGGCATAGGGAAATGATGCAGAGTATTGTTAGCTAATATTAGCAATATGATCCTTGTTACCTTATCAGCACTTCCAAAATAATGGTTTCCATGTTGCCTTACAGAATAGAGTAACTGAAAAACAAAATCTAAAAAAGTACTATATATTATATCTTCTGCACATATGTATACATGCATATACATATATATGTTGTATATATATGTATACATATGCATTGTGTATGTTTTTTGTGGTTGTTCACTTGCTTCAGTTGTGTCTGACTTTTCGTGACCCCATTTGCGGTTTTCTCAGCAAAGATACTGGAGTGGTTTGCCATTTCCTTCTCCTGTTCATTTTTTTAGTAGATAAGGAACTGAGGCAAACAAGATCAAGTGACTTGGCCAGGGTAACACAGCTAGTAAATGAGCAGATGTGAACTCAGAAATATGAGTCTTCCTGATGCCAGGCCCAGCACTCCACCCACTGCACCATCTAACATATGTATTATGTGTGTATATGTACATGTATATGTATGTGTGTGTGTGTGTATGTGTGTGTGTAGAGAGAGACAGATAGGAGGAATGGGAAGAAACAGAGAGAGAGAGAGAGAGATCGAGAGAGAAGAAGAAGAAGAAGAAGAAGAAAAAGAAGAAGACAGTCTTCATGGCCCTCTACTCATTCCTATGTTATTTCTCTAGGGCTAGTTCTCTCCATCTATGTCTATTCAAATACAGAAGCAAGTCAATTTCCCAGGTAATTCAATCCAAAATGTCATTTTTGCCTCAATTTTTTGGAAATTTCTGTTGAAAATATTTTTAATGTCTTCCTTACCTGCATTCTTAATAACAATTCTTTACTTCGCTTTGCATATGTAAAAGTAAAGCTTGTATTATTCAAGGTCTTTCAGCATTATTGTCCTTGATGCCAAATTATAATGCACTTTCTCTAAAACTGCTGGCTATTAAAAACAAAACAAAATAAAAACCAGGAAGCTTTCATCTTGCTGAATTCAGTGGTCTGTTTTTTCACACAAGTGAGCGTCACAGACTGTTTGACTTAGCCAATTTTATGGGATGCTGGCGATTATTAGCAGGAAACCTTTGGCACCTGTGCCAAGGATGGATATTAGTAGAGGATCGGCCTATGGTGAAATTGATAAGTTTATAATTCATCTTTACAGTTACACATTGCTTTACATACTTTATGTGATATTCCCCACAAAACCCCTGGGAAGAAGGTAATGTTAGCATTATCATTCTAACCTTACACATGAGGTCATGGAAACTAAAGAGACTTATCCAGTGTCACATAGCCAGTAAATGAAGAAACCCAGATATAACCAAGTGGAGTGCTCTCAGCTTAAATGCCCTCTCATGTCTTCCATCTATCCTAATTTTCTCCCTTATCAATGTCACTTTTCATCGAATGTCTTCCAATAGTGTCCCTTCAATGATAGTGGTTTCAGGGCAAGGACTAGAAAAGAGTGAGATATGAAGCCCTTCAGATGGTTGCTATATCCTCTCCACTTCACCCTTTCAAGAGCCTCCCTTCAAGATCTCTGCTACTCCCAGTACTTATAATGGTATGAACAAATGAAGACTTGACATGTCATCAACAAACTTTTATAGATCCATGGTATAGATGTAAAGGGGTGTGCTGAAATCAGCTCTTAGGAGCTTGAGAGTGTATTGTTAAACATTCAGTATGAGCAGGTATGCCTCAGAAATTGGCTAATGATACAAATCAGGATTGATTTATCATGTTGATTGTCTAGACTTAAGAAAATGAGGAAGAATATGTTAATAATGCAGCTTAAACTTCAAAGTGTTTCCAGGTTTTGAAGATCTGGTCATCCTAGACCTACAGGCAGAGAAAATTATGCAGAAAATTATGACCTCTTGAAATTTCTCCCTTCTACTGTTCCATAGCATAATTTTGTGGTTTAAGAAAGTGATTGTCTAAGCTAGCAGAAATGATCAAATGTAGTTTATCGGCTGATAGTGCATAAAAATGAAATTGGAGCTTCTGTTCACATTTACAATGAACATTAAAAAGTCTTTTGGAAAAAAGAGCATAGTTTAGAAGAAATAATAATGATGATCATTTATATTTATGTAGTACTTTAAGATTTACAAGGCACTTTTCTCTGAGAGTCCTGAGAACTGTATTCTAGTGCAAGTCTGGATTTAGCCACCAACTACCTGTGTGACCTTGGAAAAGTCACTCTATGGGCCTCAGTTTCCTCATACGTAAAATAAGATGGTTAAAGCTCTCAGAGTCTCACATTTCTAATCCTATGCATTAATTAATGAAGCTATGTTATTTTATATTATCACTGAAATACAGTAGTAAGGAAGCCAAGACATGCTCTATGTATATTTTGGATTCCATAGAGATAGTATTTTTTTTATAACTTTGAACATATGATGCATTTCTGCTTAGGGATGAAACTCCATTTTGTTATAATATATTTCCTTTTCAATATTTTTAGTATTCATCATTGCAATATTTTAGTACACAGAGCAACAGCAGAGTACTATTTTCCCCACTCCAACCTCCATCTGCTGCCAACAAAGATGTGCTTGAATTAGTCACAAGATCCTAAGAAAGTTGTTGTTTTTCCTAGGTTACCTCAAGGATAGGACATTTATTCTTTTTGAAGTTAGCAAGACAACCCCTGCCATGGACTCTGTAGTTTGAGTTTTTTTCACATTCTTTGTTCTAACAGTAGCAAAGCGTATCAGGGGCAAAGTACACAAGGCTAGTGTTTTCCTGAGCCCATTATTGTACATATCTGTGCAAAGATGAATGTGCATCATGGAAGGAGGCAGAGAGGACCAAAGGGAAAAGAGTATAATTCAGTCTGAGGAACGAGCGGCATTTATGGCCGTCTTTTCTGGAACAAGCCAGTAGCTAAAGGATGGGTTTGTAAGTTAACTCCTTCCAGTGACAGCTCATAAGTTACATGTTCACTATGTGAGCAGCATATAGCCTATAATCCTGATTTCCACAAGCCCTAACCCTCCTTCTCTGCCTCTATCTGTCATCTTAAAAGCATGTTCCTATTCCCATCCCTACTCACACAATATATATGTGTGCTAGACCCTGAAATCTTAGAAGAAATTATGAGAAAGATCATGCACAGGAATCCACATGTATAACCCCATTGTCCTTGAGAACTGCAATCTTTGCACAATTCTGCCATGGACATAACACATAAATTCAAGTACTGTAGAAATGGTTAGCCTTGGTAAACTGAGACTTTCTTTTCTTCTGACGTGCCCTGCTTGTCTATGTCCAGGAATAGTAACAATGGCAGCAACAACTCTAGTGTGGATTGTGACGATGATGATGATAATAATGACAATTGTCAGCTATTGGTTTTGTCTCATATCACCATGTGCCAAATATACAGCTAGGTGATATCGTAGATAGAGTAGAGAGGAGTCAGGAAGACCTGATTTCAGGTCTGCCTTCTGACATTTGCTTGCTAGGCAAGTCGCTTTACCACTCTCTGCCTCAATTTCCTCATCTCTAAAATGGTGGTGATAATGGCACCTACTTCCCAAAGCTGTTGTGAGGATGAAATGAATTGACATTTGTAAAGCATTTCGCAAACTTTAAATCGCTACATGAATGCTAACTATTATTTTTGGTTATAAAATGCTCTGAACTTATCCACCTGAACACTAGTCCTCAGAATTGTAAATATAATAGTGACTTGTCCTTGGACTATTTCTATCTGAATCGCATCAATAAAATGAGAACAAGATAATAACTATTATTATTTATATTTAATATGGTGCTTTATTATTTGCAAAGTACTTTCTTCATAATAACTTTACAGGGTTACCTGGAACCCATGTGGTTATACAGTCATAGATTTAAAGCTGCATGGGCCTTACAAAACCATCTACTCCCAACTCATCATTTAACAGATGAGGAAACTGAGGCACAGAGAGATTAAGTGATTTGCCCAAAATTGCACCCATAGCAAGTAGTAAAGCCAGGATTCTACCCAAGGTCTTCTTAAGACTTCAAGTCCCACATTCATTCCCTTGCAGATTATTCCAAGATTTTCTTTTGTTTGCATGTTAAAATATGGAGTTCAACAAGAAACACAAAACCTTTGTGTTCCCATTACTCTTACAGCAGACCAAATTCCAATCCAATCCAATAAACAACTAAGAGCCTGCTAAGCACTAGGAGCTGGAGATATGATTAATAAAAAAAAAAAAAGAGTCCCTGCCCTCAAAGAACTCACAATCTAAATGGGGAGACAGCATACAAAAGAAGAGAGAAAAGCAGGGGAGGAGGGCCTAGCACAGGACCCCAGGGGGGACCCAGTAGGGGGGTATACTTTGTTCTGTGGAGCTGAAATCAAGCAGAGTTGTAGATGGAGAGTGAAGTGAGCTGAAAATCCAGTTTCAGCCCTCTATTAAGGAAGGCATGGGGTAGAATTTGGTACTCCACCCTGCAACCCTCCAATCACAGGGGAGAGGAGGCTGAGGAAATGGTGGCAATCAGAGCTTGAGTTAGCAACATGGTGACAAGTTTAGAAGTGATAAGCTTATCCTGGGATGGACATTTTGTTCTGTGTATTTGAAACCAGGCAGGGTAGCAGATTTAAAGTGAAGTGACCAGATTGAGGCTCTGGGACAGGGAAAGCCAGTGGTCTAGGGAAACCTCTGGGTTTGCCCAAACAGTAAAAAGTCTGAAATGACAGTCCCTGCAATGATAAGGCCTCTAGTACTTCTAATCCATATGGAGTAGAGAGATCTGATTACACATTCACACACACACACACACTCAGTTAAGAAGAAAAACAAATTTAGGTTGTGTAATAGTATCACAGAATTTAAAACTTAAGGGAACCTTCATGATCATCTAGTTTAATCATCTCATTTCACAGATGAGAAAATGACAAATTTTGGCTCTGCATTTTTGCCTTCTTACTCTGGAAGAGTAAGTATTGTGGAAGAACAGGTGTGTAGGTTCTAGAAAGGAGGAGCTAGGTAAGGATGCAGGAGCAAGACAGAAGCCAGGAATGAAAGTGGGCACCAGGGAGGAAAATAGTGAGGACAAAAAAAAGACACATAGCAAAATGATATAGAATCATAGCAAAAAGATAGAGATAGATGAAAATCAAGCTGGATTTCTCACTGAGATTCCAGCTGCATGGATTGACTCCAGAACCATCAAAAGTTGTATTTCAAGTATTGAGTTAAAAGGGCCAGCCTTCTCAAACTTTGACAGGCATCTGATTGCAAAGGTATTTTTGGAGATATTTTGCAAACTGCTAACTATAATAGCTAGCATTTCCAATTATCATTCATGCCCACATATTTGCACATTCATTTATTCCACAAGCATATATCAATTGCTTGAATTTTTAAATCTACTCCATAAAGAGCCTGCTATGGTAGATAGAGCTTGCCGTGGAGTCAGGATGAAATGGTTCAAGTACCAACTCTGCCACATACTAGCTGTGTTACCCTGGAACAGTTACCTAAACTCATTGCCCTAAGAAATGTACTAAGCCTATAAATTTCAGAGCAGGTGCTATTCTGCATTGATAGGAAATTATCTATACCAATGAAGTGAAAGGTCCGTCAAACCTATTCAGGTTCTAATAGCCTCAAAGTTTCCTGGGACATTGGAACATTTGCTCATAGCCAGTCTATAACAGAGTTAGATCTTGAACCCAGGTCTTCTTGCCACATTCCCTCTTGCCTGATACATATTAGGGGGTGGAGAGTAGAAAGAGAAAAGGCATTTATACAGTGCCTACTGTGTGCAAAGCACTGTGCTAAGCTCTTTACAAATATTGCATTGGATTCTCACAACAACCCTGAGGTAGGTGCTATAATCACCTCCATTTTACAGTTAAGGAAACTGAGGCAAACAGGGTTATGTGACTTGCCCAGGGTCACATAACTAGTAAGTGTCAGATGCTGGATTTGAACTCAGGTCTTCCTGACTCCAGGCCCAGTGCTCTATATACTACGCCACCAGCTGCCTAGTATGGATTTAATAAATGCTTGATGAAAGAATGAAGTCTTTTTATGACTTTGGATATGCCATTCAGGCTTTTTGTTCTTCATTTCCTAAATGTGAAAAATAAAAACAATAATTTCCGAACCAGCTGTTTATTATTTTCCACAAGAATGAACCCATTTATGGATAAAATATGATTATTAATGTTAATAATTATGGAAATAACATATTGTAATGATATATTTATAATACTTATATTGATTGTATAATTATTAATTAGATTATAATAGCTAGCATTTATTTATCATTTTAAGGTTTGTAAAACAATTTATAGATATAATCTCATTTTCTCCTGACATCAACCCTGTGAGGTAGGTTCTATTATTACCCCCATTTTACAGATGAGGAAACTATCCAATGCCATCTGTCAGTGGTGTATACAGAGAATCACAATTATCATGAGATTCTAGGAATGGAGAAGAGAAGCAAAGGAATCCATCGTTATCAAGCTACCTCACCTCCCCTAGAAGTTCTCAGAAGTTAAGTCCACAAAACTATTTGGTATAGGTAAAAGAGCTCTGGGCTGGGAGTCAGGAGTCAGGAGTAGAATCCCAGTTCTAACACTATCTGTGTCATTTTAGGAAAATTACCTCTTCTCCCTGCATCTCAGTTTCCTCATAATTAAAACGAGAGGATTAATCTAGTTGTTCTACAACAGTGGTTCTTGAATATGGTCTATGAACATCAATGGGAAAAAATACATTCAAAAAAGTAAAACAATTCAAATTTTCAAATTGAAATTGGATATTTAAACTGCATTGAGCAGTTAAAAATGAAGGGCATATGAAGAAAGATGCTCTCTTCATCCTGAGAAAGAACTGACAAATATATGCATAGAATAATTTTATCTATATATCTGTATAAATGTATATGTATATATACATATATGTGTGTGTGTATATATATATGTATATGTGTGTATGTGTGTGTGCATATGCCTATTTGTGTCTAATGTAGCCATTTCTAGGGTGAGGGAGGGGAGAAAAAAAGAAATTTACATGATGACTTTGTTGAATATTGAGAGGCAATAGCAAGTTGTACACGGTAGATTTGCAGTTTCATGTGTAATCATCTTTTTTATTGTACTGTGTTATGGAAATGCTTGTATTGTTCTGTGAATTGAAAATAAAATACATTTTAAAAAAGAGAGGTTACCAGGACCCGTTTCCCAGTTCAAGGCTAGTTGACCTTAGTCTCAGGATGAAGAGAACATCTTTCTTCATATGCCCTTCATTTTTAATTTGTGTATTTATAATAGTCAAAATAACTAAGTCATTCAAAGTCATTCTTAAAACAGTATTGCTGTTACTTTATTCAGTGTTCTCCTTGTTCCACTCGTTTTGTTCTTCATTATTCCATGCAAGTCTTTCCATGCCTCTCTAAAATCATTGAGCTCATCATTTCTTGTATCACAGTAAACACTCTTTAAGAAAATCAGTTTTGAGACATCCCTGGTGGGATGGCTCAGTTTCATTTGCAGAAGTGGCCTTGAAGGACTCATAAAAGACTGCCAAGCAAAGAGGTGACATGGTATATAAGACATAATGTTGGTTTTGGAGACATAAGATCTCGGTTCAAATTCCATTGCTGGCCCTTACTGCCCATAGGATCTTTGACAAGGACTTAACCTCCCTATGCCTCAGTTTTCTCATCTGTAATATGGCTTGGTCTAGGTGGCCTCTGAGGTTCATTCCTTTAAGTTTTAGTCCCAAGGTCCCATAACCCTATGAAAGTTGCCCAATGAAGAGAATGGGCACTGTGAATCCTGGAGAGCTTTCCGTTCTAAGCATGTTAACCAGTGCTATTCTAAACAATGACAAGCCTCTCTCTCAGACAAATAATGCTTTAAAAATTTACCATTTGACTGTGAAGAGATGAGATCTTCTACGTAAAAGGAAGACATTTTGTAGTTTCTGCATGTTGTTATAGCGACATTCCTCAGAGTCAAAAAACTGTTAAGGTCGGAACAAAAACTCTAAATTTCAAATAGACCAATTGGGATTTGGGGTCAGGTTATCAATTGTGGGCTCAGACATCTGGAGATCACAGTCTGGGAAGAAGCAGATACCACCAACAGGAAGCAAAGCTAGGAACATTGGAGATCAGATCTAGGTCCCTGAGTCAAACTAAGGTCGAGAACCATAACAGAGTTAATAGGAGGATCGCTATGGTTCAAGCTCACACTGTAAAAGAGGGTAGAACTAGGAGAGGTAGAACACCAGTGGTAAGAAGAGTGCCCAAAGGCCTAAAATTCCCAATTACAACTGGTGACGTTACCCGCCACCCCACCAGCCCACCCTGGCTTTCAGGTCAATTTATCCCATGTATCTCCCCAGTTTACTTCTCTGAAGGATCCTATTAATACATCCAGTGTGATGGAGTCGGGAAGAAGTTATGTTTCCAAGTTCAAATCTGGCCTCAGAAACTAATTAGCTGTGCGACCCTAGGCAAGTCATTTAACCTTGTTTGCCTCAATTTTCTCATCTGTTAATTGAGCTAGAGAAGGAAATGGTAAACCACTCCAGTACCCTTGCCGAGAAAACCTCAACTGGGGTCATGAAGAGTCAGACACAACTGAAAATGACCGAACAACAAAAATCACATCCAGTATCACTATAATGCATTGGTGGAGTCAGTCAGGCAGACTGAAACCCACTGTAGGGGACAGGATGGAGAGATGGCCTCAGAGCCTGTTAGAGATGAGGAGCAAGTCCTCTCTCTGACACATAACACTGGCACAGGACCACTCAACATGGCATTCCCGCATTAAAGAAGGCACTGTGCTCTTTGAAGAAAGTAGAATTGCAGTAACTCAAAAGAAACATGGGATGCACAAATTTAGAGATTTCTCCATTCCAAATGTTCATGTGGACTATTTGTGCCCCACCTGTGGCAGTTGTCCGAGCTCATATTGCTCTAATCAGTCACAATTGGACACACTGAAGCTCAACTCCAACACAGTGTTGTCCTTTTGGTGCTCTTCAAGAATGAAGGACAACAACCAATCAATTGATATGTAATCTTAAGTATACCACTTAACCTCTTAGTTCTTTACACTAGAGATCTCAAACACATAGCCCACAACACTCCTGAGTGCACCAGAACCAGATTAAAATTTAACTAGGAAATATTTAGCAACATAATTTTCAAAATCCATTAAAACATAGATAATATTACATTTTAAAACTAAATCAACATGCAACCCCTAGAATCCTTATATATGGATTAGTGGCCCCCATTTGTATTTGAGTTTGATGCCTTTGCTTTAGACAACTCTCCAAGGCTATATAGATAGCCTCGGAGCTCTTGAAGGTGTTGAAGAAAAGGTGCCAACCTGCCTCACTAATGTGAGTTTCTTCACCTGGGAGTTCACTATATCAAAGATATCATAGGTCCTATCTATATCCCCATTGCTTTGGAGGTAAGTCTAAGAAAATTAGCTAAGTCTCAGAGAAGTTAAGTGACCTGTGTCTATGGAAACATGACTCATCAGTGTCAAAGATAGGATTTAAACAAGTATTATTGATTTCAAATCCAAATGGAACACTCTATCCAACTCTTTGCTACCTTTTAATATCATATGATATCCATTTTTAATCCAATTTCTCTAATGGGGTGCCCTGTGCTGCTTTATTTTTATCACTTGCTTATTGTTAGCGCTACTAGTTAATTTAGCTAACTAGCCGGGACTGAATTCTGCTTATTTTAAATTGTTTTTCCATGCAGGCTTTGCACATTTTAAAATTCCTCTTTGTAGCTTTTGGACTTTTCTTTGCCCCTCTGACATTGTCAATTTTATTATCATTGTCAAACCATGAGCCATTACCTGATTGCATGCATTTTTAAAGCATTAAATGACTTTCCATACTTTTTACAGCTTCTCACTTTGAAGCTGAACCACTGACAAGGGAGGGGAGAAAATCTATAGCCCTTAGGATGTTTGGAATTAAACAGATCTTGTTAAAATTATGCCTTCTTGTCTACTGACCAGAAAGAACAAGTCCAAAAACAAATAGACTTGTCTGAAATAGAAACAAACACCATTCTAATCCTAGAGGACTACCTTTATCCCTTAGAATGGTAGTCAGAGGGTAGCCAGTGTGCCTTTAATCAAAATTTTCAGTTAATAATATTTTTAGCATTATAAAAAATCCAACAAACATTTATTGAGTGCCTACTATGTGCAAAGTGCAATGCTAGGTATCTTAAAACAAACTTTGGTTCTTGCGAACATCTAGCATTTGCAATCTTGTAGTTGATCAAAGTCAAAGATTTGTTCCAACCTCTGCCATTCATTTATGAATTTGTTCATTTAATAATAATAACAGCAGTGCTTACTGTTCACCAGGCACTCTGCTAAGTACTTTAGAATTATTATCTCATTTGATCCTCACAACAATCCTGGGAAGTAGGTGCTATTATTATTCCCGTTTTACAGATGAGAAAACAAACATTTATCAACTGATTGTCTGACTTCAAAAAAAAAAAAAGAACATGTCTTCAAATGTATTTCTACCATGCCTTCTGTGCTGCTCCTACCTCAAACAATAGCTTTGTGACCTTGGGCAAATCACTTAACCTTTTTCAGTCTCAGTTTCCCCATCTGTAAAATGAAGGGGTTGAGGTCGATAGACTTGGTGCCTTCCAGCACTAAATATGTGCTTCAAGATCCTTCCAGAATTGTTCTCCATTATGACCTGTCCCTGCTCCCAAAACTTGACTGCCTTGTTCTGGTGACTAGGTAGATTAATAGATGAAACACTTAACTTAGTGTCAACAGGACCCAAGTCTGAATCAGGTTTCACATCCTATGCAATCCTGGAGAAGTCACCTCTCTTAGCCCCATTTTCCTCAACTGCAAAGTAGGGATAGGTAATAATACACCTGAGTCATAGAATTGTTGAGGGGATCAAATAACATGTAAAGTGCTTTGCAAATTTTAAAGCACTCCAAAAAAATTGTTGTTTTTGGCGTTATTCCTTTGCCTAGGAAGGGGAACAAGGCGATAGAAGGGGAGGGGGGCTGCAGAGCTTTGCCAAAGAGAAAGGTGCAGACAGTGCAAATCTCTGGTTATTTTTCAATGAAACTTAGAATGATAGATTTTTAGAGTTGAAAGAGATCTTAGAAATTTAGCTCTGTATTTAAATAAATGAGAAACAGTGATACAGAGAGTTTAAATGACTTGCCCTAAGTCATATTTTACTCATTCATTATTGTGTCCAGAAAGATAGCTATTGAATCCACTTGACCTGTAGTGCTATGGTAGTCTCTATGGAGATGTTAGAAAAGGTAAAGAAATCTTCCCCTAAAAGGGCTTCTAATTTAAAGAGAAAAGTCAGGGAAATCTCCTTATACACATACACATACCAACTAAATATGCAAATCTTTCTTTTCCTTCAAGGAAGAACTTTTTGCCACCCCCTCTATGAAGCCTTCCTGATTTGTCTGGCTGAAAATGATCTCTCCCTCCTCGGATTTCGCAGCTATCAAATTCTATCTTCTGTCGCTATTAGATTCTGTCACTTTTGACAGATAGAGCCTGTTATTTTTTTACCTTCATATTCCCACCACCCAGCATGGTGCCATACTTAAAGTAGGCACTTAGTAAATAAATGTTTATTGAATTTAACTGAATTGAACATTTATCAATCCAATTCATCTTATTAACAATAACAGACACATGGTGATTTAGGATTTACAAAGTTCTTTCCTCACAACTCTGTGAAGTAAGTAAACATCTGGTCGTGTCACTCCTTTGCTCAAAAATCCTTCATAGCTCTCTATAGCCTCGAAAATAAAGTTCAGACTCTTTTGCCTGACATTCAAAGCCACCAACAATCTGGCACCTCCCTTTCTAGCCTTCTTCCATATCATTTCTCTTCACACATTTTACCTTTAATTCAAACTGAACTGTTCTCTTTCCCCCTCAACATATTCTTGGTCTTTTTCTGCTTCCGTGATTTGTTCATGCTGTTTTCAATGCTTAATTTTTTAAAAATTCTTTTCTGTCTCTTTGACTGTTGAATTCCTATATAATGTTTAAAACAAAATTTAAATGCCATTTATTCCATGAAACCTCCTGTAATCCTCCTCCTAATTAGTCAGATTTTACATAGCAATTTGTTTTGTACCCATCGATGTGCTTGTAATTTAACAGTATATAGTATACTTACCTATGTTTGTGACTTACAGTGGTTCTCAAAGTGTAGTCAGTTATCCACAAGTCCCCGAGACTTTTTCAAGGAGTCCACAAGATCAAAACTATTCCCTAAGAATATTAAGATATTTTCATTTCTAACATTTATAATTCTAATGAATGAACAAATTCATAAATGAATGAACAGGAGTTGCAATGAATCTTTGACAACTATCTGACTGACTATAAGATTTCAAATGCATAACATCCCCAAGAATCAAGTTTGTTTTTCATCACCTAACATTTTGCTATAAAATATCAATTAGATATAAACAACATAAATAAAAGTTTTTTTGGATCCTAAAGGAGTCCAAGATTAAAAACTTTGGAAGCTACTTCCATAGTGGATTGTAAGCTCCATGAGAAACAGTGAATATATCTGATCTAAACCTTGTGCTTCCATCAGCACCTAGCATAATGCTCTATATACAAAGGGAACTCCTTAAATATTTTAAATTAATAAATGAATGAATGAGTTATTCCCAATTATAGATGAGGAAACTGAGACTCAGAGAGGCTAAATAACAGCAAGCAAATATTATAGAATGTCTAGGTGGCTCTACGGGTAGAGTGCTGGAACTGGAGTCAGGAAGACCTGAATTCAAATTCGGCCTCAGATAGTTATTAACTGTGTGACCCTGGCAAGTCGCTTAACCTCTATCTGCCTTAATCCACTGGAGAAAGAAATGACAAACCACTCCAGTATCTTTGCCAAGAAAACTCCATGGACAACATTGGTGTACTATGGTCCATAGGGTCACGAAGAGTCAGACATAACTGAACAACAACAAAGCAAACATTATAAGCGAGGACTGAAACCCATATCAAATCAGTTTTTTTTTCTTTTTATCTCCGATACCATTCTGCTATAATCAATAGATAACCAGCCTAACATTCTACTTCAATGAATCTGCCCAAACAAAGCACTCTCTACTTTTTGCTGGTAAGAATTTGACCAAAGCTCATAATACCTGCAATGAATGATTGATTTGTCTGGTATCTGCCTGCTCTGTAGGAGAGGGGTGGCAAAGGCAGATAATTAGGGGCAGAAAGTCTCCTAATAATTTATCAGAACATTTATCTGCCTATCGCGAGAGACAGAAACACTGAGTACTTGTCTCTTCACAGAATATATTATTACATAAATGCACATTTTCCTTTTTGTCCCCAAAAGTTATACCTTTAAAAACAACTACTACAGATAATGTCTTTAACAGTATGTAATATTGCAGTGTTATACAGTTTGATATCTTTTCAAAACCTCTGTCTTTTCACAGATAAAAAATAAATGTCTTTTGCTATTTGGACAAGAACCTGATGCCTGAATATCCTCTGTGATTTAGACATTTCTTTAAAGTAGCTCATTGCACCATGAGCTCAAAAGACATGCAATACCAGAGTGCGGTTCTCTTAACTCATTCCAGACCTTCAAAGAGCACCCCACCCTTCCCCTTTGCTCTTTCTGAAGTGAAGTCAGCCATTTCCAGATGAAGCAATATTGAAAACATGTTCAGGAGAATTAAGCCTGACAGCATGGACAGTCCAGTAGACAGAGGGCTTCAGGGAAAAGCCAAGGTTTCTCATTGCTGTAGACAGTGAAACCATTTCTCACATGGAGACTCACTCACTGAGAAGTGAGAACTTACAGCTCTTCCTGTGGATGTCAGCAGTCAAACATAATGAGCATTTCTTTTTGTTTGCTGGAATTCAGAAATCTCCACCAGCTGCGATGAGAGAGCTTGGTAAACACAAGTACCTCTCCCACCTGTTGGCTAGCAAAGTGGTATATCTTTAGCCATACAGATGTATTTCTGTAAGTTTATGAAAGGATCATTATTTACCATTTGGATGGCATTAGCCTTTGAAAAGAGTTTTACCATAATTGAGTTGTGTACAAGTGGAATGGTTTTCCTCAGGAAGCTCTGAGTTCTTCCTCCCTAAAAGGCTTTAAGCAAGGAAATTTGGATATGGGTTGGATTTGATTATCTCTGATTTCCTTCCCAGTTCTGAGAAGCCACGATTATATGATAAAAATAATCTGTTTTCTTTGAAATCACCTAAGAAATTCTCTTGTTCCCAAATGTCTTGAATTCCAAAGCATTGTACTTAGCCTGAGTAAATACATGAACATTATGAGATATTGAACTATATTTCAAATGCATAGAAGTGTTACCATTTTAACTGATTTAGAATCAATTCAATATAGAATCATCTAATGTTTTGATGTGATAGAGACAGAAAATTTGACTTGGAATCCCTTTTCTGTTACTAACTACCTTGTGACATTGGTCAAGTTGCTTCTTCTTTCTGGGTCTCAATATCCTTATCTGTCCTTGCAGAAAGGAACAAAGGGGTTCTGAGCTATTGATCTCTTTCAGTTCTAAATCCTCCTTAAAAATGGGAGGCACCTTAGGGATCATCTAGTATAACTCCCTGACTTTGTGAATGGATAGGCTAAGTTTGGGACTGATTAAGAGACTTGCCTTAGATCTAACAACTGGACTGTAGCTGAATGTGAAACTGAAATATAGCCCTCCATGCCTCCTGTGTATAGTTCAGTGGCCTTTACAGGGCTCCCACACTGTCTGTCCATAAGCCAGGGAAGCCAAGACCCAAGGAAATGGTCTAGAGACATAAATTATCTAGGTGGGGTCATGGCTATTAGCAGTTAAAATTTTAGATTTAAGTGGCTTTTACCATTTTAAAGTAAAAATAAATAAGTAAATAGTACTGCATTCAGGAAAGAAAATATAGACACTTAGCTCTGGTTTATGAGTAGAGTTCCAGCCACAGAAGCAATGACTTCATTTTTATCCCCTTCTTATCTGTGCTAAGCAACTGGTAAGTATTAGGTAACTTGACTCAGTGTCAAGCAACTTCTAAGTACTCAACAATGTTAATTCAATGATTAAACAAGTTAATCATTAATGATAAAAATGTTCAACAAGTGTAATCATAGAATTTGAGAGCCAGATGAAAACTAAAAGCATCTAGGCCACCTTCTTCATTTTAACAGATGAGAAAATTCAGGGCTTAAGAGATAAAGAAGTTTACCCAGTTTCACATAGTAGCAGAAGTGAGTCTGGAAACCATATCTTTTGGTTCCTAGATCACCACTCATGCCTCTAAACAATATTCACAGTGGCAACATTAGAGGCATCTTATGGCTACTATATGTTTTACCAAGAATCGAAGGAGATTTTGATGAAAAAGTATTCAAGAATCATAGCACGCAACACTGCAGAATCTTAGCATATCAGTAGTAGAAGGAAACTCTGGCTGTCTCTTCTAACCCATACCCAAGCTTCATGGTACTCAACATCACAGGATCACAGAATAACAGAGGTGGAAGAAAATGCAGGCTGTCTAGTCTAACTCATACTTGGATAAGAATACTTAACAAATTGGTCACACAGCCTCTGATTGAAGACTTTCATTGACGTAGGCCAATGGTAACAACTAATTGGCACAGTGGATAGAGCCCTGGGCTTGGAATCAGGAAGATTCATCTTCTTGAGCTCAAATCTGGCCTCAGACCCTTAGTAGCTGTGTGATCCTGGGCAAGTCACTTAACCCTGTATGCCTCAGTTTCTTGACCTGTAAAATGAACTGGAGAAGGAAAAGGCAAACTGCTCTATTATTTTTGCCAAGAAAACACCACATATTCTCACAAAGAGTCAGACACAGCTGGAACAACTGAACAACAACAACAAAAATAATAATATTCTGATGCAGCCCAATCCACTTTCGGATAGTCCTAGTTGTTAGGAAAATCCCTGAGACATCAAACTGTAGTTTGCTTCTATGTAATTTCCATATTGTGCTGTTGCCCTCTGGAGCCAAACAGAATACATCTAATCCCTCTCCCACACACCAGTTCCTTCTGAGAGAACTTAGAGGGAGCCATTGAGGTTTTCCTGCTTTAGGGTGCCTACTTCATACTGACGTTATGGACTCTCAAACAATGGCTATAAAATCTTCTGGCTGTCATCCAAGTTGACTTGCACAGGGGACAGCCAGCCCTTGGAAATCAGTATTTCCAAACTTTAGTTGGGGCAAAGGTAACAAATGGTTGAGTGAAAGAATGCTCTGAAATTCATCATCTCTCAGCCTATGATTGAGAGCCTCTTAAATCACCATCACCACTCTAAGACTGAGGGTGAGAATTTCAGGGACCCTACCTTTGGAATTTCAGTCATCCTCAAACTTAGCCCCCTAACTGTGGATGTTCCCAAAGGCTCCGTCCTGAGCCTTCTTCTTTCTTTATACTCTCTCACTTGGACTTAATTATCATTTCCAGGCTGCTGACTCCCAGGTCTGTGTATATGTGTGTATATATATATATATATATGTGTGTGTGTGTGTGTGTGTGTGTGTGTGTGTGGGTGGGTATATATATGTGTATATATATATATATATATATATATAGCCCTAGTTTTTTTCTCCTGAACTGTAGTCCAGCAACATAGACTGCCCATTGGACGTTTCAGACTGGATTTCCTTATCTTAAACTCAGTTTCCAAAACAGAACTCTAGCAATCCCCTCTTCTGACTTCCCTGTTTCTTTTAAGGGTTTGAACTTATAGATCTTCTTTCTAGGGAAATGGAGCACTCCTTCCTTTTTTTTCAGGTATATCAGACATGGCTATATCATTTATTAGCTATATGACCTTAGGCAAGTTTAACTCTCTGAGATGCAGTGCCCTTATTTGTAGATAGGGGAACAATTTTATTCAGTTGTTTCAGTAGTATCCAGCTCTTCGTGACCCCATTCAGTGTTTTCCTTGGCAAAGCTACTGGAGTAGCGTGTCATTACCTTCTCCAGCTCATTTTACACATGAGGAAACTAAAGTAAACAGGGTTAAGTGACTTGACCAGGGTCATACAATTAATAAGTGTCTAAGACCAGATTTGAACTCAGGACTTCCTGACTCCAGGCCTGACACTGTATCTACTGTACTACCTCGATGCCTAGGGAAGCAATTATAATTTATATTAAATATATTACAGGGGTGTTCTGAAAAAAGTACTTTGGAAACCTTTAATAAAGAAGTGTTTTATTACTGCTCTTATTACCCAATGAGATCATGTTAATAAAATGCTATTTTATTCAGTTTAGTGCAAGAGCAAAATTTTGGCTTTTTGCTGTTGATGTTGTTGTTTGGAGTGGTATAAGATACACATTTCTGAAAAAACAAATATCTCTGAAAATTAATTTTATAAAATGAGGAGAGGCAACTTACAGTGATATGAAGGATACCAGCCTGAGAGTCAGAGAAAAATATGCTCCAGTCTATATTCTAATGTTAACTTACTTGATAACTTTGGACAAGTCAATTAACTTTGGTGAAGCTCAGGTTTTTGTTTTATTTTGTTTTGTTTTCAAATCTCTGAAATAAGGGACAAATGTAGTTTAGTGACTAGAAAGCCAGCCTCAATGCCAGGAAGACCTGTAGAGTGCCAATTTGTATTCTTTTAGGGCGTTCCCTCACCTGGAAATTCCCTAAACCAGTAAAACCCAGTCCGAGTGTTATCTCCTAAAACAATGAGGTTTTAACAGATCCTAAGTTCTTAATCTAGGATCCTTGAACTTGTTTTTAAAAACATTTTAATGACTGAATTTCAATATAATTGATTTTTTTTTGTCATTATATATTTTATTTTATGCATTTAAAAATATTCTTTTGAGAAGAGGTTCCTGATCATTTTTACCAGACTGTCCAGGGATCCAGGATACACGCAAAAATTAGTTTAAGAAGTATGGACCAGGTGCAGCTAGGTAGCACAGCGAATAGAGCACCAGCATGCAGGGTTAAGTGACTTATCTAGGATCACACAGCTACTCAGGAGGACCTGAGTTCAAATCTGGCCTCAGACACATAATATTTCCTAGCTGCGTGACTGTGGGGAAGTCACCTAACCCCAATTGTCTCACAAAAAAAAGAAGTGTGGACCAAATGATCTCTGCAGCCCAACTCATTTCCAACATGCTGTTACTTTGGCAAAGTGAAATTGAGAGGAGCATGGAAGAAGGGCAGTGGTGTAATAGGGTGGTAAGAATTCTGGATCTAGAGGCAGAGGACCTGGCTTCAAATTCTGGTTCAGCCACTTAAGTCTTCAGTTCCTTAGCTGTAAAATGAGGTTGATGAATGAGATGACTTCTAAGGCCCCTTCCAGTTCCCAAGCAATGACTTTGTTGTTTTATGAAGGTAGCCAGCAGATAAAGGGGAAAATAAGAACTTAAGAGAAGATCTGCCCAATTCATAAAATCAAAGAAGTGAAATGACAGTCAGGAAGAGCAAATAGTGTAAGTTGAAGCAAAATATTAGGGAAGCTTGAAACTGGAGATGACTAATTTCGATTAACGAGGTATTTGTTAAATGTCCAAGTACATTATACTCCTTAGAGGCAGCTAGGTGGTGCAGAGGATAGAGCAATAGATGTCGAGTCAGGAATATCTGAATTTAAATCCTGCCTCTGACACTTATTAGTTGTGTGACCCTGGTCAAGTCATTTAACCTCTGTCTACCTCAGTTTCCTCAGTTGTAAAATGGGGGCAATAATAGGACCTATCTCATAGGGTTGTTGTGAGGATCAAATTAGCATAATGACTAGCACATAGTTTAGTTATTTTTCAGTCACGTTTGACTCTTCGTGATCCTATTTGGGTTTTCTTGGCAAAGATACTGGAATAGTTTGCCATTTCCTTCTCCAGTTCATTTTATAGATGAGGAAACTGAGATAAACAGGGTTAAGTGACTTGCCCAGGGTCACACAGCTACCAAGTATCTGAGGCCAGGTCTTTCAGGTCTTCCTGAAAGGTGCTTAATATGTGCTTATTTCCTTCCTTACACTCAATAGATACTAAGGAAAAGTGTGTAATAAAGAGTTAAGATGGAGAAAATGGAGAAAAAGGTTAAAGCAGGATATGGATAGAGGAAAAGGATAGTTTGAAACCATTCAAAGGGTCTTGAATACAGTGTACATTTCCAGCCTTAATTCCTATCATTCCCTTTTCTCCCTCTCTAATTTCCAGATAAACTTTACTGTTTTCTGTTTCCTAAATTTATCATGCCATGTGTTCAACTCAGGCATCATTTCCTATAGGAAGTCTTTTCTGGTACTATTTTACCTTCTTAAGTTACCTTGGAATTACTTAATTCTGTAAATGTGGTATTCAAGATGTAGAATGTAAGCTCCTTGAGGGCAGGGACAAATTTTTGTTTTGTCTATGTCCTGATCTAGAAAGAGTTCCTTACATCTAATAGGTGGATAAAAATGATCAGAATTTAAGAATTCTTCTGCACACCAAGCAAATTTTTGCTTGACTTACCCGGTCCCTCTAATAAAATAATAAAAGTTAATAAATGCTTAGTGAATTGAATTGAACATAGTTTATAGTCCATTTTTCTCAACCTCCTACTATCTCTGGGAATGAATATCAAGCCCCAGAGCCCTGTAGGTAAGAAAACTTAAAGAAAGGAACTAGAGGTAGAAACCACTGGATCAGTCGCTCCCCTAGAATCAGTAAAGGATGTGGATAAGGAAAGGGATTTGGCCAAAGCAGAAGGCACAAAATAAGATTTTGACACAAAGTTGGGAGGGATGACTAATACAATGGATGGCAGATTTGGGTTCCAAAAGGGGCAGCATAGTCAGGGAAAAAACACTGGGCTTGGAGTCCAAAGGTCTGGATTTGACTCTGGGTTTTGCCATTTATTATCTCTGTGACTTTGGGCTCTCTGACCTCTGAATCTCAGGTTCCTTATCTGTAAAACAGAGATGATAATATCTGTCTTAACCAACACACAGTGTTGTGTTGATAATCAAATGATATAAAACATGTAAAGCTCTTTACAAACCTTAAAGAACCATTACATATTCCTAGAATCACAGAAAAGAGTTCTTCTATACCATCCTGTACTAGAACAGAAATCTACACCATCCTTGAGAAGCAATCAGGAAACCCATCACCTCCCGAGGCAGGCCATTCTGCATATCAACAGAAATAATTGGTAGGAAATTTTTCCTGACGTTGAGTCTAAATTCACCTCTGCCAAATTCCAACTCAGTGCTCTTGGTTCTGCTCTTTGGGACCAAGCAGAGCATTCATGATTCTTCTCCCTAAAAGACAGTCCTTCAAATACTTGAAGACAACTATCATATCACACACACACCCCTCCCTTCAAATCTTCTCTTCTCAAGGCTAAACATCCAGAGTCCTCTTCAATCAGTATCCCTATTACACTGGTCTTCAGGCCTCATACTCTCCTGGTCACCTTCCTTTGTACATGCTACAACTTATAAAAAGCACTTCCTAAAATACGGTACCTACAGCTGAACACAGTTGACCAGATGTTCACAGATTCATAGATTCCAAATTAAAAGAGATATTAGATGCCTTTGAGTCCTTCTCCAACCTGCACCAACTATACATACATTTTACAAATGAGAAATTAAAACACAAAGACTTTTCTAGGTAATGCTGAGGAAGGATTTGAATCTGTTCTTTCTGACTTCAGGTCTAGTGCCATATCTACTACACAATGCTACCAGAGTAAAGTAAAACAAGATTTTAATAACCCTCTTTTTAGAAACTGTCTCTTAATGCAGCCTAAAATTTCATTAGTTTTTTTGGCCATTATATTACACTTTAGACTTAATACAGAGCTTATAAACCACTAAAACTTCCAAATCTTTTTCATATGAATTATATTCTAGCCTTTCCTAGCCTTGTAAAGTTGATTTTTTAAAAACTCCAGCATAGGACTTTATATTTATCTCCAGTGAGTTTCATCTTATTAGATTTGCCCCCCCATCATTCTGATTTTCAATATCTTTGTGTATCATTACTCATCATCCAATATTAACTTTCCATCCCAATTTCCTATCTTCAAATTTGATAAGTGGCCATCTATACTTTCATCTAAGTAGTGGAAAAAATGTTAACAGAACAAGGTCAAGCAGTGATCCCTGATACCTCCACTGAAGACTACCCTCCAAGTCTATATTAACCCATTAATGACTTCTCTTCATTATTGGAATTCAAAAGCATAGAGTTCCATATTTGTTCTTCCATATATCCCTATTTCTATTGAGGCTGCTACCATCCTTCTAGATACCTAGCTATTTCACAATTTGAGAGTCATCTTTAGTTCTCTTCTCTTTATTATTCTCCATATCTTATTAAAGCTTACTCCATATCCCGACAAGTCCTATCAATTCTACTTTCAAAACAATTGTCATAAATATTTCCATTCACATACAGATTCTACCACAGGTCCTCATCAACTCTCACCTGGACTATTCCTCTAGTCTCCTAGTTTGTGTACATGTTTCCAGTATTTTCCCTCTCCACTTCATCTTCTACACAAACGACAAATTGATATTCCTAAAATATGTGACTGTGTCACTTTGTTCAGTCATTTCAGTCATGTCTGACTCTTCATGACCCCATCAGAGATTTTAGTGGTAAAGATATTTGAGTGGTTTGCCATTTTCTTCTCCAGCCCATTTTACAGATGAGGCAAAAAGGGTTAAGTGACTTGCTCAGGGTCCCACAGCTAGTAAGTGTCTGAGGCCAGATTTGAATTTGGGAAGAAAAGTCTTTCTGATTCCAAGCCCAGTGTTCTATTCACTGAACCACTTAACTGCCCAGACTATGTCACTACACAACTCAAAAATCTTCAGTGGTATCATGTTCAACCTGACATTTAAAGACTTTCACAATCTGCCTTCCACCTACTTACCCTCTCCCCTTTATGCATTCTTCATTCTAGTCAAGTAAGAATGATAGCTGGATTCCCTCTCTGTCCTCCAAACATTTGAATAGATGGTCCCCAATGTCTGAAATGGAAATTTACTAATCTCTAGACATAATGAAGAAAAAAACTGAAGGCAAAGACTATTTGGTTTTTCTTTGTATATCCTCAACACTTAGCACAGTATCAGATAGGTGATAGAGGGATAGATAAGTAAGTAGGTGGATAGATAATCAGTCCCTAATGTTTGTTGCATTAAAATAAATTCTTTGAGTCCAGTTACTATGTACTATGTTAAAAGAGGTCTAGACTTTAGAATCAGAAACTTAGTGTTGAAAACCAAGAATTTCCACCTATTAGCTGTGTGACCTTAGGCAAGTCTCTTTACCTCCCTGAGACTCAGTTTCTATGTTTGTAATAATGGAGATAATTATATCTTCTACCACCTAACAGGGTTTGAGTTTTAGGGGGTTTGTTTTGGTTTTGTTTTTATTTATTTTTTTGGAAAAATGCTCTACAAATTATAAAAAACTCCATGGAAATGTTAGTTACTATTATTATCCCCAGTGACAACCCATGCTTTTTTTCAAAGTAGCTTTAATTATTAGAATTATTTTTTATGCTGAACTAAGATCACCTTCCACTGATTAGTCTTCATTTTGCTTTCTGGGTACAGTCAGGACATACCTAACACCTCTTCCATATGACAAATATGGAAGAAAACTGTCATTTATCCCTAGATCTTCTCTTTTTCTGGATAAATACCCCTGCCCCTTTACTGCCCATCCTATGACATAGTATGACATAGTTTTCATTTACCTCATCACCCAACATGCCACTCTTTGTTCCTTCTAAAATGTAACCTACGAAAGGGCACCATACGGAAAGTGGCCCTAGCAGGGTAGTACAAAACAATGACATAATGTGGTTTTATATAGTGATTTACATGCATTATCCTGTTGGAACTCTACAACAAGCCTATAGTGTATATTACAAATATTATCCTCATTCCATTGCCAGATGAGGAAACAGCCTGATACTAAGTGACTTGCCCATGGTCATACAACTGGTGCCAGAGTTAGCATTCAAAACCAGGTCGTTCTTACTCTGTGTCTAGCACTTTTTGACCACTAAATAATATAGCCTCTCATGTTTTTCCCTTGTCTTCTATTGTATAGTGCAGGCTTCTAATCCCTTAGTTGTTGTTCAGTCGTTTTAGTCATGTTTGACTCTTCATGATTTTCTTGGCAGAGATACTTGAGTTTGCCTTTTGGTTTGGGTTTGCCATTTCCTTCTCCAGCTCATTTTACAGATGAGGAAACTGAGGCAAACAGGGTGAAGTGACTTTCCCAGGGTCACACAGCTAGTAAGTATCTGAGGCCAGATTTGAACTCAGGGAGATGAGTCTTCCTGACTCTAGGCCTGGTATTCTAACTAACACCTTCTCTAGCTGCCCCCTTTTAACCTCTACTTGCACTGAAAATTTAGTTTACAGGGGTGGCTACTACTCCCTTCAGAATTCTAGGGATGGCTTTGAGATTTTAGGTGTGTTTTCCCTAATGCTGTTGCCCATGAACCTCCACCAGCATTCTCCTTGTTCATTGCCAGGAAACCAGATAGACTTAACTAAATTTTAGTTAGGGGCATTTACTAAGGTAGTTTAGAAGAAACAGTTGGTATAAAGCACCTGAAATGCACTCTCCTACAAGTATATAGAGTCCAGGGCAAAGGGGGTTCAAGCTTAGAGAACACATGAGGAGACAAAGGCATAGTTCATAGCTCCTGGGTACTTTTTTCCTTTTCTGGAGTCCTTATGGAGTTCTTTTTAGGTATAGCTTTCTGGGCTTCTTGTAGAATCCTAAAGTTGCCTCTTACCACGTGTTTAGTTTGTCCTCCATTCCCAATGCAGATGCAACTATCAGCCACTGTTCTTGGAATACTGCTCAAATACCCTTGGGAAGTCCAAAACTTCTGATCTTTTGGTCTTCACAAAGTAATACTCTGGTCAAGGATAGTGGGGAGAGAGCAGCTCTCTCCTCCAACCCCCACCCACACCCCAACAAGTCCCTCTCAATATGGTCATGGCTGAAGCTAAAGCTGCTCCACCACCCAGCTGGTCTCTTATTAGAAATTTTCAGATTCTCAATTGACTTTTTTAGCCAAGCCCCATAAGGCATGGCTGAACCAAAAACAAGACATTTCCTATGTGAGGCTATTTGTCCTCATCCAATGGTTCAAAAGCACTCTATTCTTCCTTTGATTAATTGTTCACATCTAGTTCATGCCTTCAAATGATTGCTTGATTCAACAGAGATGGAGAGGCCTTGTTTACAGGTAATCCATACTCTTGATTGATGGATGGATTGACCTAATGAGAAGTCCAGATGACCCTTTTCCCCCTGCACTAGATTTTCAGGAATGAAATCTAAGAGCATATGAAACTTTGGGGGCTGCCACATTCTTCTTGCTGAGTCATTCTAACCTGTCAGTGTACTAGAATCCCTAGGTCTTTTTGGTTTAACATGAACTTCTCTTAGCTACATTTCTCTCATTCTGTACTCAGAGTTTGGTTTTTGATGCCAAATACTGATTTTCACATTTGCTCTGTTGATTTCCTCTTCTTAGTTTCATTCCACTCTTCCATCCTGTTAATTTAATAACAATGATAATAATAATAATAGTAATAGCTTACCATCACTGAATATCATTCTATGGATAATGAGTTCTCTGTCTGGAGCACTCTTGTGAGGGACATTGCTGATAGGATCCATGATTTGGGTGGAATTAGACTTGAGTTTCTTTCCAACTCTAAGCCTATGATCCTATGATTCATGGCATTTTTGGTGAAGGGGAGAAGAACTAAGTCTGGGAAAGTAATTTTTCTTCCAGGAATAAGAGAAACTTTCTAAAGAGAAAAGTGTGGTATACAAGGAACTTAGCAACCAACCTAGATTTTTAGAAATATGCCCACAGAAAACAGAGGCAACAGCAGGTAACACAATAACTACAAAAAACATGGCGTGGTCATGACATGGTCAAACATACTAAAGCACGGTGTCAGTAAAGCTAAAGCTCAGAATGTGCTGACTATAGAAGAAAGCTAAGGATAACAAGAAGTATTTTTAAAAACTGTATCAGTGAAAAGGGGAGGATCAAAACATAGGTTTGCCACTTAAAGGGCAGGTAGAGTGATGATAATGTATGACCGAAAGAGGGTAAGGTTGTTGACTTCTTTTCTTTCTTGTTTTCTTTGCTGAGAAGAATTATGTTTGGACCAAAAAGAACTTTTTTTAAAAAGCTAACAAAAGTTAATAATCGCGGTAAGTAAAAAGAAAGTTAAGAGAACATCTAGATGTGCCTGATGAGTTTAAGTCACCTGGACCAGATGAACACAATTGTTATATGCTGGATTATCTGAAGGATGTGGGTGCTAAGCTAATGTTAATGATCCTTGAAAAATCATGGTGAATGAGAGAGGTACTAAAAGATTGAAGAAAGATAATTTTTTTTCTTTTTTGTTGTTTTTTTAAACAAGTTTTTGATATTTTATGTGTTTTACATCACCACAGTTATCCCAAATATCCTTCCCTGCCCCTACCAGAGAGCCATCTCATAGGACGAGTAGTATTTTCTTAGAAAGGAAAAAAATTAACCCAACTACTCAATAAATTGAAAAGTCCAAATATGCATACAATGTGTAATATCTCTGGACCTCCCACCTCCACAAAGGGGTAGGTTGGGAGTGTCTTCTCATATCTTTTCATTCAAGTCCCACTTGATCTTTAGAATTTTTTTACATTTACTTTTGATTTTTTGGTGTGTCATTATTCTGTTATACTTATTTGCAAAAAGAAGAGAATGGAGTTTGCAAACTAAGGGCCAGTAAGCTTGACTTCCACTCAGCAAAATTCTAGAATATTATAAAATGATAGTAAATATCCAGAAAAGATATAAGTAGTTTCATCAAGAACAAATCATGCCAACCTCAACTCCTTTCTTTTTTAAAAAAAAACAGCATTACTAGACTGATATCAGAATGTTCTGATATCTGATGTTACCAGGATTTGATGAGGTCGCTCATGCTCTTTTTCTATGTAAGTTGTAGGACAGCTAATAGTTCAATTAGATGGATTCAGAATAGGATGAATGGTCAGATCAAAAAGAAGATATTTAAAACCTGATATCCCCTTGGAAGAAGCTCTGCTATGGAGACACCCAGAAATATGTTCTCAGCTCTGTTTTGTTAAACATGTTTTATCAATGACTTGAGTAAAGCATAGATGGCATTTTCATCAAATTCCTAGAAAGGCAGGATAGTCAATATACAGTTGAAGACACCATCAGGATTGAAAAAGGGCTAAGAAAAGATTTACGCTGGGTAAATGTAAAGTCTTCCAGCTGGGTTTAGAATTCAACTGCAAAAACAGAAAAGAGGGTAGAGGGCAAGAGATGATTCAATAACAGTACACCTGAAAAATGCTTGGGAAACTGCAAGCTCAATATGAGTCAACAGTGTGACATAGAAGCCAAAGAAACTAACATAATCCAGGGTTAGTGAGGTGGTCAAGTTCTTGTGTTCTGGCCCGGTAAAATCACATCTAGAGAACATCCCAAAACATTTTAGGAAGGACTTCATTAAATGTTCAAAGGAAGGGACAGCTAGGTGGAGCAGTGGATAGAGCACCGACCCTGAAGTCAGGAGGACCTGAATTCAAATCCAGCCTCAGACCAAACACTTGACACTTACTAGCCATGTGACCCTGGGCAAGTCACTTAACCCCAATTGCCTCAAAACAAACAAACAAACAAACAAAAATAAATAAATGAATGAATGAATGAATGAATGTTCAAAGGAAGACAACCAGACTAAGTTCACACTATATAACGTTTGGTTGAAAGAATAGGGGATGCCTAATCTAGAAAAGAAAAGGCTTTAGGTAAGTGGGTATATGATGATTCTCTTCAAAGATCTGAAGGGTTGTTGCATGGAAGAAGCATGCAACTTATTCTACTTGGCTGCAGAACACGGAGCGAGGAGCAATGAGTGGAAATGGCAAAAAGGTAAACTGAGGCTTAATGCACGGAAAAAGTTCCTAATAATTAAAGCTATAAAAAATGGCATGTAATTCCTCAGGAGATAATTGGTTCCTCCCTCATTTGCGGTTCTCAAGCAAAGATTGAATAAATATATTCCAGGTGAGGGTTTCTTTCTTAAGTGTGGATTAGACTTGGAAAGCCACTGAGCACTTTCAGGTACAAAAATCCTGCTATTCTATTAGACTGTTATATTACAGAAAGGGATGAACAAGAGATTAACATACTGAAATAGAGAACAAAGTAAATAAAGAATAAAATGAATGTTACTTAAAATTTAGCTAGATGAATAGTCAGTTGGCACAGTGAATAGAGCACTAGACCTGGAATCATGTGGATATAGTTCAAATTCAGTCTCAGACACTTATTAGCTATGTGAAACTGGCAAACCATATTCCCTTTATCTGCCTCAGTTTCCACAACTATAAAATGGAGACAATGATAGTACCTACCTCACAGGGTTGTAGTGAGATTCAAACCAACTAATATTTGTAAAACACTTAGTATACTACCTGGCACACAGAAAAAATGGTAGATCATGAGTTTTCACTTTTGAATCTGCTTGATTCTTGTTACATTACTTGAAGTTATTTGACTCTTTTTGCTCACCTGTGAAATGAGGATATACCACCTCATAGAATTGAGTGCTAAGGCATACTAAAATGATTAAAATGGAATAGAGCACCCAGATGCTTAGGTGTGATGATAGGCACAATTTAAAGGCTAAGTATAGTAAAAATACGTGACCTTAGCACCTCCAAAAAAAGATTTCTGTGGGAAGAAATATGACTCACAGAATGAAGCCTATCAGCCAAAAAAGACAGAGGGCGGGAAAAAGACATGATTTCAGGGAAACACAGCAAGAAGAGTTGTAGCAAGCAGGCACAACTTTAGTGCTTTGATTATTGGGAGTGTTTGCACTTTTAACCTTATTGATTGAATGTTTCTACCTCTTCTATAGCTAATTTTTTTTAGGAGTGGAGGGATCTCTTATTGCTGTAACTGCAAGTAGGGGAAATGGGCAGCTTTCTGCTGGCTTAACCTGATCTGCACCCTTCACTTACTTCGTTGGCCTTCGAAGTAAGTGAAGGGTGCAGATCAGGTTAAGCCAGCCCAGTGGCCCAAGTCAAACACGTAAAGAGAAAGTTAGATTTTGGCTTGTGGCAGGGATGTTTCTATGCTTACCTGGTAGAAAGACCATTTAGTCTATTGAGTACTAATGTGAGAGAAAAAAGGGAACAATAAAGCATGAATTCAGCTTCCAAACCAGTCTCTGTTTGTAATGGTGTTATATTTCTTTTTTTTCTTTTTGTTAAATTTATTTAATTTTTAATTTATGGAATAAAACAAGTATTTACATAATATAAATAAAAAGATGATTGCACATGAAACTGCAAATCTATTATGTACAACTTGCTATTCCTTTAAATATATAACAAAGTTATCATGTAAATTTATTTTTTCCTTTTTTTCTTCCCTCCTCCCCAGTCCCACCCTAGAGATGGCTATTATGAGACACAAAAAGATATGTAGATATAGATATAGACATATAGACATATATAAAATTATTCTATACATATTTCTGTTTATCAGTTGTTTCTTTGGATGCAGATAGCTTCTTTCTTCATATGCTTTTTATTTTTAATTTGTGTATTTATAATAGTCAAAATGACTTAGTCACTCAAAATCATTCTTAAAACAATATTGTTATTAGTATACACAACATTCTCTTGGTTCTATTCACTTTGCTCTTCACCATTGCATGTAAGTCTTTCCTTGCCTTTCTGAGATCATTAAGCTCATTATTTCTTAGAGTATAGTAGTACTCTATCACAACCATGTACCGCAACCTGCTTTCATTAAATCAATCATTCATTTGTTCATTTATTCATTCAATATGTGTTAAACACCTCCTATACGCCAGACACTATGCTACATGCTACAGAAGCAGGCTTCTAGGTAGCACAGACCCTTGCTCTCAAAATGCTTCTATTGAAATACAGGAGAAAAACCATATACATAAACAACTATGATATCTGGGATAATATAAGTAAAGCCTTTTGTAAACCTTAAAGTGCTATATAAATGTTAGTTCTTGTTCTTAAAGAGGAAGAATAAATTCAAAGGATCAGTCTAGGCAAACAAGGTGTGATGGGAAATTCAATAGGGAGAAAGATTGCTTGGGGAGATGGGTAATGAGGGACAGTGATGTTCAAGAGAGGCTTCATAGAGGAAATGGAACTTGAGGGATCTGAAGGAAGGGAAGGACACATTCTACTGATAATAGGTGACATTTATATAGCACATCAAGATCTGCTTTGATCCTCACAACAACTCTCCCTGGTAGATGGTATCTTTATCCCCATTTCACAGATGGCAACAGCTATTAAGTATTTGAGGCAGAATTCAAATCTAGGCCTTTCTTACAAAAGTCCACCTATGACTACTCTATCTACTACCCCACTCTCCTCTACATGAAGAGAAGTATTGTGAGATAAACTGGAAAGCTTAGACTTCCCTACTCTCTCCCCGAACATGTTGCTGTCCATCTGCTGTCTGAATTACTTTTCTGATTTGGACATATTAAAAAGATGTTCCTCCAACTAGGGTACCAATGTTGCACAGTGGTCCAGGAGCTAGAAATAACAAATAACAACAGGAGTTCAGATCCCTTAGGCCAAAGCCAGGCTGAAAACATTCATCCACGAAGGACTGCACCATGGGATCCTGCTAGCCAATGTGAGCCATTTCCTTTAATGAAGACCCCCATTTGAGAAAGCCCAGTCAGATAATCAAATTTAGAAACAATTCACAGAGGGATGCCAACAGACTGTAACTGCCTCAAAGGAACAACAACCACTCAAAAAAGGTTAGAAAAAAATATTTATGTATATATAGTGATTGAAACTTGAGGTTTTTAGAGGATTCTTCAGTCCTTGGATTGTGTTTGAGAAGTAATGAGTCATATTTGATTTTCATTCTCTACCAGCCAGTTGGCAACATCTAGTATACAATATATGCAAAGTATTTTATCAACTTATGAAGAATCCAAACAAACAGCTCCCCCAGTCCTTTTCTTGGTTCCCTTAACCCCTCTCCAATACCACCAGCAGGATATGTATTTCCCCACCTGTCAGAGCAATAGCATGATGTGTTGAAAAGGAGGTATGGAGGAAAAAGCACTAGATTTAGCATTAGGAAACCTAGGTCTATGTCCTGGTTCTATCATGTGTAGCTATGTAACCATTAGCAATTTATTCATACCCCTTTACTGAATCTATAAATGAGGAGAATAATTCCTGTACTTCATGCCGCAAAAGTTTATTGTATATGTATACATATAGGTCATGGAGCCTGGGCCTACATGGTCAAAGGGAAGCTAAGGAAGTTATGGAGTATTTAAAAAACTAAGCTGGGTTCTCTAGCCTAGGCCAAGAATGAAATAGAGAGGTGAATTAGCCCACTAATTTGTCTCGGATGCCCAAATTGTCTCTTCTTCTGTCTATATCACTTTGGCCACTTGAGAATGGATAACTATAGAGGAGAAAATGGGGCCTTTGGAAGGTTATATAGGACAGGGGAATGCATTATATACAGCTGCAAAAAATGAATGAGCAAGGCCAGCCAAATCAGATCAGGATGAAGTGATGATGGGAAATTAGATATGTTTGGTCTGGAGAATAAAACACTTAAGAGGGCGTGATAGTGTCTCCCAATATTTGGAGGTCAGACATGTTGAGAGAAGATCAGACTTGCTCTATTTGGCCTCAAAGAGCAGAACCAAGAGCAACGGATTCAAGCTGCACACGGGCAAATTTAGACTTGATGTCGGTAAAAACTTCCCAACATTTAGAAATGTCCAAAAATGAAACAGACTGCCTCAAGAGGTTATGGATTCCCTCTCCTTTGAGGTACTGTTCAACCAGAGGTTAGATAAGTGCTTACCAGTATGTTATAGGGAGGGTTCCTTCTGTACACAGGTTGTACATAGGTGGTCTCTAATGCCCCTTTTAACTCTCAAATTCTGTGGAGTCAGGATAGTCAGGTGATACAGTGAATAGATCAATGGGGAGTCAGGAAGACTTAAGTTCAAAGCCCGCTTCATATACTTACTAGCTATGTGACCCTGGGCAAATTGCCTAACCTCTCTGTGCTTCAGTTTCCTCATATATAAAATGAATTGATATCCTCCAATGCCCCTTGCAGCTGTAAATTGATTGTTCTATACTTCTATGAATTCCTGGAGCATCATCCCCACTAATGTGCTATGCTGTCACAGAGGCACTAACAACATTTCTTTCAACATTTGTATCCATCTGGTGAGAAAATTTTGGAATAATTAGATCTAACAGTGATTAAGTACCCTCACTTCAGCTACCTAATTTAGGATAAGGAGATGGAGGCTGTCCTCACATCTGAGCTCAAAAAGTACTCCAAGCAGTTAAGGATGCAAAAGGCTTGTTCAATCAGGACTCTTATCATCAAGGTAGATATACAGGCATCACTATTGTGGGCTTGCAGTCACAGTTCTCAAGAACTTGACTTCAGTTGACCAAACTGAATGATTTCCTGCCATCACTGATGAATACAATGTGAAAGTGGAGGGGGGGGTGGGAGGTGAGGGGTGGGAATTATTTGTTTTTTAAGATGTCCTAGAAGGCAAAGAAGGGATTTCTGAAACTGTCCAATGTGGCTTTGATGAGAAAGTAATTAAAGTCATTCACTGAACTATCCACATGTTTGAGTCAGATAACAATGTCATTGACTGTAATGGTCCCTATGCTGAAGGACAGTAATCAGAAGATAAACATGACAGAAACAAAATTCACTGGAGGTAATTTTATTGAAATTTTCCCAGCATTTCTCACTTAGGAATACATAGCCAAAAATTAAATTTTAACACATATATGTATTTTAATACCTTGTTGATTGTTTGCTTTTGGGGGTAGGAAAATAAAAGGTAACAAAGAAATTAATCCATCTCTGCTCCTCTCCTACACCAATCATATCCTGTTTGGAATTTCCTTCTTTCTCTATCTTTAGCAGTGAAATAAAAACCACCTTTTAATACAGCCAGACAAAAGGCAAGGAATTCTATCTGCAGGACACAAAATTCATAGGCTTGTTTCATGTAAACACAAAAATTTTATACCCAGTTATACACAGGGCCCTTCTAATGTGCATATCCATCTCAACTCCTCTTTTCCTCCTTTCCCAATTAGAATTGTAATGCTCACTCCCTTACAGTCAAGTCTCTATCTTCCTCTTCACTTTTTCAAGCTTAACACTGCTTTTATGTTAAGAAAAATGGGGCAAATATGATACTTGGGTAAGTTGAAAAAGAAAAAGTTGACCAAAAAATATAGTTGGCCACCTACTAAAAGTATCCTTTGTGCTGCCTCCTAAAAATAGTCCTACTTTTGATGTGTTTTACAAATATTAACTTGTTAATTCTCAAACTATATAGATGCAGACAGCAATTTTTCTCTAAAAAGTATTGTAATTGCAAATATTGCTGCATGATGTGGAAACTATATAGCTATGTCAGTCAGCTATAATAATGGTGGCCTTCAAAGTGAGGAAGAGAAAGTTCAAACACAGATAATGGTTAGAAGTTAGTTTTTAATGCATTAGGATATATCCAGAATCAATGGAAATGATTAACAATTCAAGCAGAATTCAAATCTAGTTGTGCGCAAAATCTCTCCATAATTTCACCCAGCTGTTCCCTTATTCTTAAACAAAGACAGATTCTTCTATTTTCTACTGCACTTTTATTATACTCTAGCTTTACTATTTAAATTCTGCAAGAGAACCACAATATAAGCTGCTGCACCAAGAAAGAGTATATGACCTTGAATGAGATACTTTAATCTCTCCAGACCTCAGTTTCCTCCTCTGTAAAATGAAGGGAAAAGACTGGATATCTTCAAAGGTTCATTTCAGCCCTAACATCCTATAATTCTGTGATAGGCTATGATTGGCCCACTCATTCATAAAATCATAGACATTTGATTTGACAGGAGCCTTAGAGATTGTCTTGGCCAATTTCCTCATTTTACAGAATCAATCCAAATTAATACAATATCATTCATTCCAAACAAAGCAATAACAATAGAGAAACTTTGAGGTGAAGTGATTGGCCCTAGATCCAATAACTAGTTATTCAGTTCTCCCAGACTCAGATAACACAAATTAAAAATCCAACCGGCATGTTAGGAAACTATTGAAAAAGCATGTGTCTCATGTATAAACTATATCAAATTGCTTACTATCTCAGGAAGTGGAGAGGGAGGAAGAGAGGGATAGAATTTGGGACTCAAAACTTTATTTTTTAATGTTAAAAAAAATTTAACATTTAATTGGAGGGGGAAAATAAAATATATTTTTAAAAGACCAAAAAAAAAAAAAAGAAAGAAAGAAAGAAAAGAAAAAGTATGTGTCTGCTCCCCAAAAAGAGGTAACTTGGCATAGTGATAGAAAGCTAGCCTGGAAGCCCTGGGTTCAAAACCTACACATATTGATTATATGACCTTAGGTGAATTACTTAACTTCTCAGTGTCGTAGGCAGCTCTCTAAATCTGTAAGTTGCAGAAAAATGCTGACCTGCATTGGTAGAGGGAGTTTTCTCTCTGTACCAGTGAATTCACAAATCTTGTCTTTGAACCCTATTCCTTAGCATTTGTTATTAAGAAATCTCCATCGAGTATATGACCTGAAACCGAAATTTACAGCCTCAAACTTCAACTATTCAAAATATTTCTTCAGAATGCTTTTATGTTTAAGTGGCTTTTAAGTACATCTTTAGTACAGAAAGACCGAGGTGTTTGGGTTTCCTATTATGTATGTCTTTTCTTCCTATTTCTTGTTCAAAATGTTTAGACCTTTCAAAATAGACAGTGTATATCTGGCAGAGCTAACAATAGCCTGTGATCATTAAAAGGCAAGAGCTGAACCCCTCAAGACAGCTGCACAAAGAAATCCCATGCAACAATTTGTACCTTCTTTTCAAAGTCATGCTTCCTTCTCAGATTATTCCGATTGAGTAAGTGAAAGGTTTTAACCTTAAAAATCCCTTGCCTGCTTTATTGAAGGGTAAAGGGGCTGGGGGATGGGTATGGAGGACAGTGAGGGAATAACAGAAGAAAGAGAAAGTGTGTGTGTGTGTGTGTGTGTGTGTGTATGTGTGTGTGTGAGAGAGAGAGAGCCATCTGTTAACAGATCAGAAAACTACAGTTGTTAAAAAAGCAGGCTTTCTTACTTTAGACTCTAATTAAATACAAAATCTCTCAAGTGGTATCTTCATGTAGTAAGAGGATAAATAAACCCAACTGACCTTACAGTCTCAGTGGAAGGGAAAGAAAGACTGTTCAAATTCACTCTTGCCATTTATTGGCATGAGAAACAATAGCCTCATTTTTGTGCTTTGAAAACATTAGGCCCAAAAAGGCTAAGGTTGGAGTATTTTAAAACAGTGCAAAAGCCTATTAGTTTATTACTTTAATGAGGTGGAGTCATACACAGTCACAAACAATCAGCTCTAGGTCCATGATAGACTCGCAGTTAAACACAATGGAAGCAGTGTAAAACTGTACTTTAGAAAGCAAGGGGAGTCCTGGGAGGTAATCCATGAGGTTATTCAACTTTTTAAGATGTAATTAAAGGCCTAGTTTGGAGCCCTGTTGCATGTTAAGTAAACTGCATAGAACTAGGACATCTCTCTAGAGGGGTACATTGAAAGTGATTAAAGGACTGGAAATAGGGCTAAGAGGCCACAGGAACCAGAGTAACCAGAAATAAAGATTAGTGAAGAATTTTAAAATTTTGAGGATACAGTCCTGAACCCTAGTCTTCATTTCTACCAACTATTTAAATTAGAAATTAGGAGGAATTTTGGGTTTGGGATGATGTAGAGACACTGTAACACATTGCCAAAGCAATACAAAGGAAGTTGTATGATCTCTTTTAATGGAATTTTTTTTCCCTCTGAGAAGAATATATTCTTAAATTATCTTTGATTAGTCAGTTTAGTATCAACTTGCCTAGTTTTCTGCATGGGGATGAATTGCATAACTACAGACACTTCCTTTCTGTGCCTGATTCAATACTTATTTAAGGAGTACTGTCACTCCCACTGCCCTTCTGGACCAGCCTGCCAACTTGAGGAAGAATAAGGGGAGTAGTTTTATATAATATAAATGTACTAGAGTCACCTTCAGCTGGTTTTAGAGAGCTGATTGTTAAATTTTCAATGAGAACACTTACACCTTAGAAATCTGTAAGCTGTTACAAATCAGGGCATTATTTATTGTTTTGTTAATTGTCTGGAAGTGAGACCGTAGTGGAGAAAATGTTAATTATGCTCAAAACTTAATTGTATTATATGATGTATAATGTATATATGAAATGTATATATGAATAACATTATATTAATCTTGTTGATTATACTTAATTATTCTTAAAACTGTATCCTTCATACATTTTTTTCAGAAAGTCAGTTAAGCATTTACAAGCATAGCACTGATATATGTGTGTATATATGCATATATATCATATATATGTAAACATATATGTGTGTATACATACACACACGTATATTACATATATATGCATAACTTTCCAAAATAAAATACCCCTCCCTTCCCACTACTCCTCTGGGTTGTCACCCTCATTAGAATGTAAGCTTCTTAAGGATAAGTACAATCTCACTTTTGTATTTGTATTCCCAGAACTTTATACTTTTAAAGTATATGTAAATATATATTACATATCTTTATATAAATATAAATATATAAATGAATATAAAATGTATACATATATAAAGTTAAATACTTTTTTTCATTCATTCATTCAGACTTTATTCATTCTTGTTTCATTTTTTTCTTCATAGGCCATGTTCATGACCATATATTAGTCATCTTTGTATTTTCTGCCAACATCTACCATATAGAGATGGTTAATAAGTGTTGAACAATGTAATTTAATTTAATGGATCAAATCTATTTAGTTTAATCCATTAATTAATTAACTCAGCGAAGAAGAAAAAGTATAATATGGATGAACTTTGTGGTCGATTGGATATTTTTTTCCACTTTTTTTTTTTTTGTGTGAGGCAATCAGGGTTAAGTGACTTGCCCAGGGTCACACAGGTAGTAAGTGTCAAGTGTCTGAAGCTGGATTTGAACTCAGGTCCTCCTGACTCCAAGGTCGGAGCTCTATCCACTGCACCACCTAGCTGCCCCTGATATTTTATTTTCTAATGGGTAGTTTGGCCTAACTACCGTGGACATGAGCTCTGTAATGACTGTACTATACGCTAGAACTTCTCTTATTTACAGAGGAACAAGACAATGGAATCACACAACAACCAGAAAACCAGAAGGATTTCTGAGGCTCAGAGCTGCTTGACATCTCAGTGATCCTTTGTGAAGTGACGTCTAGGTGAACTTGGAGATGGCTGCAGAGGCCAGACCAGCCTTGAGCAGCTCGAGGCAGCCTTGAGCAATAGCTGCAGAGTTCGGACTTCCCAAACTCCTTAGTCATTGGCTTATTATACATGTAGATGTCTTCTCCCTTAAGCTCTCACGCCCCCTCTGAAAGCCTTTAGAAACTTTATTTTCTCACCCCTTTTCTCTCCCCTTTGAGCAGCTGAAGAACTCTCTCTCTACCTCTCTTCTCCCGTATAGGATCTTCTCTCACCTTTTCTCATCCAATAAATGCATTTAATTAGTGTATTGGACTCTTTCATTTCAGGTCCTTCCATGGGCCTGGGGGTCATATGTTAACACTATCCACACAAGAAATATTATGTAGATTTTTTAATGTCTATTGTTTATACTATTGTGTACAATAGAATTTCATGCAGAGTGGTAATGGGAAGTAAAGCTAGAAAATATAATAAATATACTAGGACTAGATGGCAGAGAACTATATGGCTCATCTGTTTGTGTGTGTGCATGTGTATCTTGGACAAATACTGCAAATGAATGGTAATCTAGTCACAGAAATAAATAGAAAGAGGAAAGACGATACTATACTGGAATGCCATAATCAGCCCATCTTCTTTTTTTGCTCACATATATCACTTACGCCATCCTTCACTCTTACTTTGTAATTCTTCATTTGTAATATGCTCTAGCCTACTCTTATTCAACATTTGTCTCTGCATTGCCCTTTGGATAACCCTCAATTTCAATTCTTCGTAGACTGTAAGATTCTGTGTCTTGTAGTCATATGATACAGGAAGAATATTGGTATTCAAAAGATGGGTTTTTGTTTTAGGGAGAAGGTTATTACAACGGGACTTCGGATATGAAGTGAAAGGGGACTGAGCTAGAATGATGGGCAGTGGTAATAGAAAGAAAGGGAAAGAAGTAAAAGAAGTTGAAAAAAAAAACATTGACAGCTCTTGGTAGCAAATGGTTAATGGTTGGGTAAGGGAAAGGGAGATGATGGATGACAATGAATTCTGGAGGCAACGTTTTCCAAAACTGCTGGTCAAATGACCTGGGTTCAAATCCTGGTTCATTGCACAACTGTGCAATGTTCAGCAAGTCACTTAACCCCTTTGACCCTCAATTTACTCACTGGGGTTGGAACAGACACTCTCTGAGGCCTTTTCCAACTGTAGATCTACAGAATTATGAACTTATGAAATTGGAGTCATTCAGGAAAAGTTATACCATTAATAGAAATTCCGAAAATAAAGAAAAAATTAACTGTTTTTGGAGAATAAAGTGTGTGAAGTTGAATTTGAGATGAGTAGTAGACCGTCAAAATAGAAATCTCCAGTAGATAGTCAGAAATATGAAAATAAAACTCAGGAGAGAGGTCAGGGCTGGAAGCACCAATTTGGAAATCAGTAACATAGTGGTGCTATTTAAAATTCAGGGAATAGCTATGTAAGAGAGAAGATTAGAAGGCCAAGGACTCAACCTTGACAATAAAGGAAAGGAACTCTGAAAATGAACAGAGAAAGAAATCAGAGAGGTAGAGGGACAAACAGGGTAAGTATACGATCATAGAAGCCAAGGAAGAGATTAGTAAGAAGGAAGTCTAGCTAAGCGATGCCAAATGCTGCAAAGAGGTGAAGGAGAGAAAGGCTGAGGAAGGACTATTCAATCTGGCAATGAGGAAGTCATGAGTGACCTCTGAGAGTGAAATTTCAGTAGAGCAGAGAGGAAGCCAGATTAAATGTGTTATCCTCAGTTATAGCACCTCATCTGAACCAGGGCACCTCTGCTAATGGCTTGCCACATGAAACATTGAACCTATAATTTGAAACTGACTTCTCCAGAGTCAGTAGTAAAGTATACAATACTGGTACTGCGACTAGTTTTCATTTTAATGTGTCATTTTTGCTGTTATCTCTTGGTTCAACTCTTTTAACAAACAATGTAATTGTGCTAGCTCCCTATGGCTTTTTAAGGGATGGAAACATTATTACCTAGATAATGAATTTAAAAAATTGATTACACAAGGCCTACTTGGGTTTTCTGCCTTAGCAAATTAAAAGTTCAGCAATAGCCAGAATCATATTTTATTCCATTGCTAGCCCTGCTTTTTATCACACAGCGTTTCAAGAAACATTCTCCCTTCCCTTGAGATATTCTAGGTTGGGAGGCTAAAAAGGAGCTAGTCTTCTAGTTTTTCAATAACCTATGAAGAAAAAGCTATTTCTTCTCCCAGTGACTTATGCCCTACACATGTATCTATCACAAAAGGAAGAAATCAGAAAGGAAATCACTTCCATTTGATTTCTGAACTGATATTCACTCCCAATCATTTTTAGTAGGGTTTTTTTTTTTGGAACTCTTTCCATAAAAAGCCCTACTGATATATAAAGGTTTCATTTTTGTATCTTACTGGCAAATCAAAGAGGTTTCCTTCTAAGAGCATAGAAAGAACAATGAGCCATGTGATCATTTCCTTTTTTTAAATTTGATTAATGTATTTTCTTTTTATGGTACAAACATTTACAGATTACTCTCTTTGTGAGGAGTCTGTTGTAACAAGACAAAACAATTAAGTAAAACTAAAAATACAGTGACCTTATCTGAAAATGCATGGTCCATACATCCCCCTTGTCAAATATTTACCAACATGCCCCTGGATAAAACCATTTCTGCCTTTGCGGAACTTACAATCTACTGGGAGAAAAGATACATACACAGATCTTATTTGTAAAGCACTTGGTAAATGTCAAAGATAAATAAATATATGTGAAGTCCCAAGGAGTCAATCATTTCTAGTGTAGAGAATCAGAGGAGGCTTCCTAGAAGAGGTAGCCGTTAATTTCGGTCTTAAAGGATGGGAAGGAATTCAGTGAGCAAAGAGGGGGAAGCAAGACAATCCAGACACAGGAAAGAGTGTAAGCAAAACTTGAAAGGAGAGTTTGGCTTTTGTTCAAGGGTGAGAATAGTCCAGTTTGGCTGAAGGATAGAGTATGTGAGATAAGACTGGATAAGGAAAAGTGGAGTGAAATTGTTACACAAAGGTGGCACAGTGGATAAAGCACTGGCCCTGGGGTCAAGAGGATCTGAGTTCAAATTCGGCCCCAGACACTTGACACTTTCTAGATGTGTGACCCTGGGCAAGTCACTTAACCCCGATTACCTCATCAAAAAGAAAAAAAGAAATGTTACACAAAGGAGTATGAACTTTACCCAAAAGGCTATAGGGAGGGACTTAAGATTTTTAAACAAATGAAGGACATAACTCAATTTATATTGGCAGAAAAGCAACCTAATGTTCAATGCATGAATAAATGAATGAATGAAAAGCATTTTTAAGCACTTAAAATGTGTCAAGAATTGTGTTAAGCACTGGAATACAAACAGGAAAAGTGAGAGCTAGTTCTTATACTGAAGGAGTTCACCCTCTAAATTTAGGGAGATAAAAAAGCTAGGTGGTGCAGTGGATAGAGTACCATAGGCCTGGAATCAAGAAGACTCATCTTCCTGAGTTCAAACCCGATCTCAGAAACTTAATAGCTATGTGACCCTGGTCAAATCACTTAATGCTGTTTGCCTCAGTTTCCTCATCTGTAAAATGAGCTGGAGAAAGAAATTACAAGCCACTCCATATCTACTAAGAAAACCCCACATGGGTTTACAGAGAGTCGTACACAACTGAAAATGACTGAACAACAAAAAACAAAAAAGATTCATTAGCTACAGGATAGCTGGAAAAGCCCAGGGATCCTTAGGGTACACCTGTAGATAAGATGACAGACTCCAGGGAACTGGAGGGCATAGGGGCAAGGCAAATAATAAGACCTGATACTCTTCCAACTTGCCAAAAGGATTAGAATTAGTAACTTCCATCTCATCCCAGTGGTATAAGTAGTCATGTCACTCTTCCCAAATGGCTTCTCCATGGAGTCTACACAAGCCTAGATGGGGTGAGGGGCTAAGGGAAGGCAAGGAGGGAGGGAATTCCTGATGGAGGAACACCCCCGTGAGGCCTTGGCACCTGAATGCTCAGCGGAGGGGGCAAAGTGGAGGTAGTGGCACAAGGGAGAGATTGTAAGAGAAAGAGGGAATGGGAAGACCTGTTATAAAGCTATTATAAGGGACATATAAAAGAATCTGTAGTATTGATAGGAATGGAGAACAGAGGGACAAATGCCAGACAAATCTTTTGTCCTATTTGGCTTTCTTTTCTATTTTTATAGCTTTTGCAGGCCTAACATCTGAGCCTTACCAAAATATACTAATTGGAACTTGCAATTCAGCTGATTAGCTATGGTTTGTATGTACAAAAGTGACAACAAAAATCTAGAAATGTTGGTCATTCTGTCTACACTGTCCTATAGACGAATTGCCAATGAAAGTGTTGTTCAAAAGTTAGTCAGTGAAATTCTTATTCTGAGCAAAACAAAAGGTTATATCTGTCTCTTTGTTTCTGTCTCTTGACTCTATCTCTAACTTTGTCTCTGTCTGTTTGTCTGCCTATATCTGTCTCTGCTTCTGTCTCTCAGTCACAAATCTAAGTCTCAAACCCAGGTCTTGCCGGTATACCATTGATATATTTCTAGAAGACAATTATCTCTGTAGCTTCTATGTACACACTAAATTCAACCTAAACTTGTAAAAACTATAGAAGATATTCTATTTGAAAACACTCATCAGACTATCTTGTGCTGCAGTAAACTGATCACCAAATGAAAATCATATTTTGATACTCTTTAGTAGCTTAATAAATTGTATCAAAATAAGTCAACTCCTTACAAGTTTACCAAAAAAAAAAATTAATGAAGAGACAAACATGGAGTGTTGAACTATTGATATAAAAAGAGATGTCCCTTCCTTTGGTCACTGGCCATTGGTCACCATCATTAAAAAGCATATAATTATTAATAATTAGCCCATTTATTAGCATATAATACATGATATAATTAGTACTAATTTTCGGTATTATTAGTAATTATTATCACAGCATTTATCTTAAGTAGCAGACAAAATTAACAACAAAGATATAGCCACTATTCATTCTGAGTTTATTCTCTGATACACCTTTAACAAAGATAAAGTTATATGAAACATATAGGGTAAAACTGCCAGATTCAGAGCTTTTTACTAAGACCTTTTTGTCATCTTCAAAGAAGGTCACGGTAGAAAATTAATTTATCCAATATATCAAGATGCATCCCATTCCACTGTCAATTGGAATCCTGCAAAACTTGAAGGATACAGGTACAAGTCTCTTTGAAACATAACTTTTGACAACCCATTTGGCCTTTTCAAGATGGTTAATTTCGTGGACAAATTCACATTTATACTTCCCCGCTGTCATGGCTCCCACTTAACTAAGCAACACACAAAAAGTAGAGATAAACGCTCTCCTCCATTTTCTACTTGCCAGTGAGACATTCCAGAATCAAGGAAAGAAAGGTTGGGGAAATATTCCATACGCACTAATATGATATGATATGGCATGGTATGATATGATATGACATGAAATAACTTCATATAATATCAACATTTTATTTTATTGTTTAAAAAAGTACTCAAGGCGCATATGTATTATATCTCATCATTATATGCATTATGTCACTTCTTTTGGTCAATGGTAATAATCACTATCGTTAAAAAGAACATTAAAAGTGTACTATATGTGTATTACATATACATGTATATTACACAATTATATGCATCATATCTCAATGACCTAGAGCTAAAGAAACTCCATATTTTCACTTCCTTTCTTTTTTCTTTTGTTCAAGACTTCTTGTTCAAAATGACTAATATAGGAATGTTTTACATAATTGTACATGTATAACCTATATCTGATTACTTACCATCTCAGGGAAGGCGGAAGAGATGGAGGGGAGGAGGGATAGAATTTGGAACTCAAAACTTTTAAATAAAAATGTTTTAAATTCTTTTAATTAATTCAGAAAAAGCTTTTGACCTATTCCTATTAAAAACATTATAAAGCGAGAGAGAGAGAGAGAGAGAGAGAGAGAGAGAGGTGGGAGGGGTTGGGGAGACAGACAGACAGACAGACAGACAAATGGATATAGACCATTTGGCAAAGTCCCTTTATTTTAAAGCTGAAAATATTGAAACCTGGAGAAGTTGATTGCCCAAGGTCACACAGGTAGAAAGCATTAAGGCAGGTCCTTTGATACCAGAACCAATGCTCTTTCCTCCTTGCCATGCTTTAACTCTCTCCATGAATGGTACTTTATTGCCATTTCTATCACAGAAAGTAATTCTCTTTCATATCTATGTCTATAGAGTATACCCTGGTTTCTTTATCCATTCAAAAAGTATTGATGGACTGCCTATTTGCCACACACCTTGCTAGAATTGGTTATACAAAGACAAAAATAAGTGGTCCTTTCCCTCTAAGAGCTTACATTCTACTAGAATAAAGCAACCCAGAAATGGTTGACTGCAAAATAATTCTCAAGGGGAGGACTAGCAGGTCAATCCAATTCAACTCAATTCAATCAGTATTTATTAAGCACCTAAATATGTGCCAGGCACTGCACTAAATGCTGGGGATGCAAATGAAGAGAAGAAAGATAGTTACTATGGCAACTAGGTGGCGCAGTGGATAGAGCTCTGGCCTTGGAGTCAGAGGACCTGAGTTCAAATCTGAACTCAGACACTTGACATTTACTAGTTTTGTGACCCTGGGCAAGTCACTTAACCCTGATTGCCTCACCCCCCCCAAAAAAAGATTGTTACTCCCCTCAAAGAGCTTACAATTTAGTGGGAAGAGACAATACAGATGCAAGAAAAGTTGGGGTGGGAAGAGAGGAAACACCAAGGAGTGTCTTGTTCAGTGGAGAAACCAAGCAAAGCAGAAGATGAAGAGAAAGATGAGCTGAAAGCCCAATTTCTGCCCTCTATAAAAAGCTTTGGGAGGAGTTCGATACTCTGCCCTCCAGCAAAAGAGGAAGTTGAAGTGAGGTGTCAACCAGGGCTTGAGTTAACAGCATGGTGAGGAGGTTGGAAGGGATGAGCGTTTTTCCTGGGAGGAGCATTTTCTTTCATGGAGGTGAAACCAGGCAGAACGGTAGATGTAGAGAAGAGAGAACTAAAAGTCCTAACAAACAAGAATTGGGATAAGCTTCATTTAACAGGGACATGAAACATACCTCGAAGGAAGTTAAGGATTCTGCAAAAGTGAAGAGAAGAAAAAAAGTGTGTTCTAGGCATGAGGAGCAACCTACACAAAATACAGAGATGAGATAACGGTCTGTTGTGTTGTAAGGAACAGTAGATTAGCCAACTTAACTGGAATCTAGAGTCATTTAGTCAGAAGATAAAGGTCTATTTCATGAAGTTGAAGTGTCACAGACAGGAAGATAAGTATCAATGTGAGCACCCAGATCTCACAAATTAACAGGGAGTATTTTCAGGGGAAAAAAACTAAACTGAATTAGAGGCCTATGATCACTAGAACGACAGCAAAGAGACCTGGGTTCCAATCCCATCTGTGTCTCTTACTGTGTGACCTGACATAAATCAGTGTCTTGGGATGTCAGTTTTCTCATCTGTAAAATGAGGAGGTTGGATCTGATCCTCTCAAAGGACCCTTTGAGTTCTGATATTCTGGGAGAGTAACCGTCCATGACCCCTTTAAGGTCAATGAATAGCCTGTTCTGTCCAAATCCCTTAAATGGGAGTACAACAATCTCACCAACCCTTTGGTTGAGCACATTTTGGATCAAACACCAAATGACTGGCTAAATCTCTTACCATACATGTGTTTCTGTCTTGTATATACATGAGCATTATTCCTCTCCATCACAATGAGAGATTGATTTTGTAACTATATTGTGAATTAATACATGAGGGTTTAATTATAGAATTAATTATTAATTCATGAATTATGGTGGTTAATTCATTAATTATATATAATTAATTATAGAATAATGATTTCCTACCAGTTAACACACAGCAAATTACTTAACAGAATAGCCATATAGTAAAACTAAATTAGACCTACAGTACATAAGAAATGCGGCCACTGTTAGCAAAAGTTTTTGAAACTGTTACTGCAATCCTCCCTTATACATTCATATAACTGTATATTTGAATAATAGCTGTCTTGCATCATTATTGAGTTTGATATTCAATCGTTAATTTTAAAACATTCAAAAACAATGTTATAGTATTTTAAACAAAGACTTCATGCTACATAGGCTAGACTTTAAATAAAGGAAAAGAAAATATTCAAAGTAAAGATATAATTAATCTAGTGGTTAAAAAAAGAAGTCTATGTTTTAATTTTAGCATTTCTAAAAAAATTCATTATTTAAAGAATTTTTAATGAAAGTCTTTAGATGTGAAATAAAATTTGAGCTAATTCCAAAGCTGCACTATGTCAATACAATAAGGAAAAAATCCCCACCATTTCCCTCTGAAATCATCATACCATTCGAAAGTTCTTATTGTGTAGATTTGGTTGAGCCTCCAGTTAGTAACAGTATTATAGCAGGAAAAAATAAGTAAAAGATCTCTGCTTTCCCCCCCATTTATTAGTGAAGGATTTAGCAATTTACTAATTATACAAAGTCTTCCTTCAATAAATAATATCTCAGAAGTTTATAAACATGTCCTCAGGGGAGCCCTGAATATTCTCAAGTCATTTTCTATTATTTTTTACAAAATCCTAGAAGACTGTTACTATGAACATTTTATAGATAATCAGACTGAGAAATGCAATTCTTAGGTCATTGAAGTAATAAGTCCCTATCTTCATCTGGTACCTCTAAAGATTTTCTTGAGCCAATAACAGATTATCACTAGTGTAAAGTATATTCTTATTTAAATAAAAATGTTTTCTCAGTTACATAGAAGTGATAGTTAATACAGGCTATCAGTGCCTAAGTAAGTTCATGAGACCAGATGGCTAAATAATTGAGAATATTGAGGAAGAAATGACCTCTCTTTGATTTAGCAGAAGTAATTGGTGATTTTTATGTAATGAAGTTAATTTATTTTTCTAAGATATCACCAAATGCTATATTACAGGAGAGTTTTTAAAAATCTGAGTACAGATTTGGCTCTTTTTAGCTCTTCCTCACATTGATATGTGTCCACTGTGCATGGGCCCCCTTCCCTAAGGGTCCATGCCAGAAACAAGGCAACTGGAATAATTCAGATAGGCAGTGCTAGTCTGTGTCATAATTCATCATCATTTCATATCATTTGACAACAAGAAATTTTCAATTAATAATTAACAAATATTTTTCACCTTTTTTTCTCATCCCAGACCTTTTTAGATTCAACAATTAAAAAAACTCTTATAAACAAATATGTACAGTGAAGCAAATATATTACTTCATAAATTATGTTCAAAACGTGTGCGTTTTGTTCTGCATTTTGAGTTCATTCTCTCTGTCAGGAGGTGAGTAACCTGGTTAATCTTTGGTCCTCAGAAATCATGGGGTGTCTGTTCTGAGTTCTAAGGTTTTCCAAAGTTGTTTTTTCTTTATAATGCTGTTATCACTGAATAAGTTGTTTTGATTTTGTTCACTTCACTCTGAATCATTTCATAGAGGTCTTCCCAGTTTCCTCTGAAACTGGCCATTTTCCCATTTCTTAAGGCACAACATTCCATTAGATTTATATAACTTCATTATTTTAACCATTCTTAATTTAGTGGGAATCTCTTTAATTTTCAATTTGGGTCTACTATGAAAAGAGCTACAATAAATACTTTAGTGCACATTAGTTCCTTTCTTTCTTTCTTTGATCTCTTTGGGCTATATGCTTAATAGTGGTATTACTGAGTCAAAGGATATGGACAGTTAAGTGACTTTGGGGGCCTAATTCCAATTCTGATTTCCAGAATGACTTTACCAATTCACAGCTCCACCATTATTGCAGTAATATGCCCATTTTCCCACAGTCATTCCTACATTTGTTATTTTCTTCTTTTGTCATCTAAGAGCAAAAATGTAATGAGGACCTACAGCGCACCTAAGGGAAAGAACATAAACTATAAAAATAAGAGTCTAACATGTTAGTATTTATTGCCTTCTCTTTCTTCTTTTTCTCCCTTCTTTGCCTTTTCCTCTCCCTCTCCCTCTCCCTTTCCCCTTATACTCCAATCAAACTTCCCTTAACTGAAAGTATTCTAAACTAGCTGCTGATCTCATTAAAACAATTGATTTTAAATTCAGGCAGAATAAATCAAGAAGTATGCTGTTAAATGTTTAACAACTGGCTCTTCAAAAAAAATTACATACTTTTAAATCTAGTCTGAATTATTACCATTTTCTCCATCATAGGTCTAGATAACCAATAAAATAATAAATCAAGCCCTGATCTGTAATGTTTGCCAATTTACAAGGTGTAAATGTTCACACCAAAAATTTAGCAATTAACTCTCAGTTTGGGCTGGCTGCAACATACCTCTGTTACGTCTCCAAAAAAGTTTATTAATCTAAATGAAGACTCTCCACTACATCAAAATGTAAGAGGAGAATACTTTTGAGCAAAGAGAAATTTTAGTATTCTTTGCCTTGGAAGTGCAGAAGACTTCCTCAATCCCTAAACATAGCCTGTTGTTTTTGTTCAGTCATTTCAATCATGTCCATGTTCTTGACCTCATTTGGAGTTTTCTTGGCAAAGATGCTGTAGCGGTTTGCCATTAGCCTGCCAGGGACTAAAGTTACATTGAATGATATTATTTGGTAACTGATCCAACAGCCATCCCTGCTTCCTCACCTTTACATGAAGCACTTCTCCTTAGTTTAAAAAAAAAGCCATCATAAAGAGAAATGGAATAGCTTGGCTCTGGGAATGGGGAATCAATGACAATATGGAGGGTTGCTTACAGGGTTGACTTCCTTCTTTACCATGGCTGTTATGGATTCATGCATCTATACCAGAACAATAATGTCAAAGATAATTAACCTCCAGAATAGAAAATTGAGCTAGTATTTATATAGTCCTTTCAGGATGACAAAGCCTTTTATATATGTTAATTCATTTGATCTTCATAACAATCCTGTGAAGTAGTACTATTATTATCCCCATTTTACAGAATCATAGAACATGAATGTTGAAATGAATCTTAGAGGTCATGTAGTTCAATTTCCTACATCGCACAGATATCCTCACTTAAACACCCCAGGAAAAGTATTCCAGGCTGAGCATCCCCAGGTCCCTCTTCATAAAGTGCAGTTCATTAAAAATTACATAATTTCAAGTTCCCTCACCCTTATTTCAAAAAGATTGAGTTTTTTGTCCTACAAAATCAAAAGAACATGAATGTTTTATATACTCATCTTATATTTGAATTTTCTTAATAAATTGTGATAAAGTTAGTAGTAAGTCCCAATTCTCTTTTGACATCATTTTTTCACCCTTCCTCCCACTCTGTACCCTAGAGTTTTCAACCTAACTTTCCTTCCTATTGTATAGCTTTAGATGATTCTACCAAAAATATTTAAATATAGCCTTGCAAATCATTCATGGAAAGGTTTAAGGTGGGATTTTTTTAACTTCTATAACCAGAAATAAAACAAGCATTTCCATAATATAGTAGAAAAGGGGAAAAAAAGATGATTGCACACGAAATGCAAATCTATCATGTACAACTTGCTATTCCTTTTAAATATATAATAAAATCATCATGTAACTTTTTTTCTTCCTTCTCCCCACACTCCAGGTAGCAACTATTAGATACAAATAGGTATTTATATGTAAAATAATTCTATACATACTTCTATTTATCAGTTCTTTCTCTGGTTGCAGATAGCATCTTCCTTCATAGGTCCTTTGTAGTTAATTTGGATATTTATAATAGTCAAAATGACTTATTCTCTCAAAGTTATTCTAACATTGCCATTATTGTATACAGCATTCTCTTGCTTCTGCTCATTTCACTCTTCACTATTTTGTGCAAGTCTATCCATGTTTTTTCTAAAATCATCAAGCTCATCTTTTCTTATAGCACAATAGTATTCGATCACAATCATATAATACTACAGTTTATACTTGGGGATTATATTTTTGGTTCTCATAATTTTAATCTATTTTTTAAATCACAATGAAGACTAGAGATCAGTCAGCTGGACCAAATCCAATTATACTTTACTGGCCAGACTGACTATAAGATTTCATCATAGAATTAGTGATGTGGAGAAAAGAGCTACACCTCATTAACATGCACAGAATAAACATCTCTAAGATTTTAGTTTTATCATTATTATTCATCACATACTGTTTGCAAACAGTCTCCTGTGGATGCATTGGACTTATGTGGGTAAATCTATTCACAGTAATGAGATTCCCACCCACTCAGCCTGCTAAAGATTAACCCCATTGTGTTTCTATTTAATTGCTTTTTTTTAATTTGTTGAGTAGAAGTAGAGTATAATATGAAAGTTCTTTGTACTAATAGTTGTGCCTGTTTGCTACCCCCAGATAATTCCATGCCTGACTTCAGAAACTGTAATAGCCCAGAACCATGTAGTGGCCCCTTTACTACCAGACATCTCAAAATCAATCTATTTTCTATCTTCTAGTATCCTTCCTTTCCCCCATTCAAGAGAACTTCCTTTCAATTCTTCCCTTTATTATAAAGTCTTATACTTTGCTATGTTTCTCAAACATATGCATCCAAAGTCTACAACACTCCCAATAGCCTTCCATATAGCCCTTGCATAAAAATACAAATATGCACACACACAGAGATTCTATGGGAGTTTCTTTTGAAGTAGCAAAATAACTCCAATAGTTTCCCCCCTATTGCATCTGTTTTAGCAAAAATAGTTTCTCCTTTGAACTAACTATCTAATGTTGGCAAGAAAAATGATAGGTGATAAAGGGGCAACAGATGAAAAATCAAGTGTTAGCAAAAAGAATAGGTGAGAAACAAGGTGGTAAATTATTGTGTTAAGTAACCTTGCCTAGCTGGGAAAAGAAGGCAACACTGCTGACCAGGTTTTCAAATAATATATCCTTTCTAAAACCTACATCTCCTCCAGGAATGCTCAAAGGATTTGACCAGCCAAATAATAAAATCATAGAATCTTGAATTGAAAGACATCCAAGAGGTCATCTAGTCCACATCTCACATTAAGCATGAGTTTCCTTTCTGAGATTCTAACAAGTGGTCATCTAAACTCTGTCTAAATATTTCTAAGGGTAACAAATTCACTACCATATGTACATATGTTAACTCATTTGATCTTCGCAACAACAATCCTGTGAGATAGTGCTATTATTATCCCCATTTTACAAAATCATGGAATATGAAAGTTGAAATGAATCTTAGGTATCATATAGTCCAGTTTCCTACGTCACACAGTAATCCTCACTTAAATATCCCCAGGAAAAGTATCCCCAGGTTCTTTCTATTGCACAGTTCATTGAATTATATAAGTTTAAGGTCCCTTACTCTTATTTCAAAAAGATTGCTTTTTCTACTACAAAACCAAAAGAATATGAATTCAATCTGAGAGTTATGTATGTACAATATGTACAATCTGAAAGTTAATCGATTCAGATAGTTCAGTTCAAGAATCATTTATTAAGCTTCAATTGTGCTCAAGGCACTATGCTAAGCACCAATAAATTTGGTTCTTGCTTTCAAGGAACTTATAGTTTTTAAAGGTGATATAAACATGTACAGAAATGAATAAATACAAGATAATTTAAGGAGGACAAGAGCATTATCAATTAGGGGGACAGAGAAGGGCTTTCCTTCCAAGTTAAACCTTGAAGATGATGAGGATTCTAAGAGGTAGAATTGAGTAGGGAGTATATACAGGGCTTGGCTAGGTTACAGTCACTACAAAGGCAAAGAGGTGGGAGATGAAATGACATGTGAGGGGAGTAATTAGTTGGATAATTTTTCTAGAACAGAAAGTACATGAAATGGGAAGTAATATGAAATAAACCTGGAAAGGCAGGTGGTGGGAGCCAGATTGTGGAGGGCTTTAAATGCCAAGCTGAAAAGTTCATATTTAATCAATGCAATAATGAATCCCAAGGGGAAAGTATAAAAGAGAAGAAAGGAATCTAACAGAGAAATCCACAGGGAATTCTTCCCTAAGGGTTTTAAGGAAAGAATGTTCCTCTCTTGCTAAAGTCCAGGTTTCAGCTCCCAAATAATGATATCTCTAGTTTAGGGGAATATGACTTCAGATAACAAGTTTCTCTCTTTACTACTATTTCTCTTGCTTATCCCTTGTTCTAGGTCCATTAGCTGACTGGCTCCACTGTCATTTTCCCTACATGCAGTTGCTAGATGAGTCTACCATGTTATCTACCACATAATCCCACAAAACACAAAGGTTATCAGCCATTAATTTTTTTTTTATTTCACACTAGAATAAACAGTGGCAAAAGAACATACAGAAATCTCAGGGGATGGGGAGGGAATGGGAATTTCTGTGGGTGTACAAGGACTGGACTCAACCAGCTGCCACCAGAAACAGGGCTTTTTTGACGGCTCCTTTTGCTCATAAAGAAGTGAAGCATGAACTCTGAAGGAGTATGGCAATTAATGACAGCTTCTCCCTGGCTCCCTGGCTCCCTGGCTCAAAGAAATGGGAAGAAAAAATATTTTAAGGGTTCAGTGTTCACTGGCCATAGTCATTCTCTCTGCCACCTCCCCACCACAACCAGCTACATTGTTCATCCACTGTGGCACTGGGTTAGTAAAAGCTACTTCTTTCAGAGTCTTTGAAGGGGAGAGCAGAGAATCACAAATCAAATTCTAAATGTTTGACTGCAAAAATTCAGATGGCCTCAAGATGAAGGTGACCTGAACTTCTACTTCTGGGTTTTGTCTTCCTTTTCAATTCCATTTCTATCTTCTGTGTCTCAGGACATTATATGAACAATATCAGAAGACTTAATGCAGTTTATGATCTTAGCAGTCAATCAAATCCTGGGAAAGCATCTGAATCTCTGTGGTTACTCTGAAGCAGGGTCAAATTTCAGGGCAGATTTACATCAATAATAGGGATCCATAAAAAGCTCTTGAGCAGAGGAATTCCATGACCCAACCTGGAAGAAAGAAAATTTGTTAGCAACTTAATGGAAGATGGATTGCAGAGAGGAGAAACTAGAAGCAGGTAGATCAACTAGAGGGGTATTGTAATAGCTTAGGCAAGAGGTGACAAGGGCCTGAACTTGGGTGGTGATCAAAGGAACAAATAGAAGGGATTGATGCAAGAGATGTAGAAGTCAAAAGACTTGGCAACTGATTTGATATGGGGGGATAAGGGAGAATGAATAATTAGAGATGACAACGATTATGAATCTCAGTTGACTCAAAGTATAATGATGTTCTCTAGAAATAGGAAAATCTGGAGGAAGTATAAGTAGGAGGGGAATAATAAATTCTATTTTGGACATGTTGAGCCCACAGAACATCTAATATGAAGATGTCCAAGAGACTGGACTCAGGAATTTTGGGCTAGATAAATAGATTTAAAAGTTATCTCCTTGGATAGGATAAGTGAATCCAAGAGAGTTTATGAGATTGCCAAGAAAGGATATATATAGAGGCAGGGTCAAGTGAGGTTCTATAAGGTAAAAGACATCTGGATATGTTTATCCACAGCATGGAATGAATAAATGAATGATGCCAATATATGAGGAATTGAAAATGAAAGAGTAAGAAAATATAATCAGAATCAGGCTCCTAGAGGAGACTGGGAAAGGATGGAAACAAGAGTATAAGTAAAAGACAAGGCTTTGGTAGAATTATCACCTCCTTATCAGCAATTGGAGCAAAGAGGAAGACAATAGATGATAGTGTGGGTGGGATTTAAGATATGGGATAGAGAAGGATAGATAGCCTTTTTTTTTTTTTTGCCTCAGGTAAGGAAGAAGTAAGATCCTTCCTCAGCTGCCAAGAAGCAGGGAAGAGTATATAGGAAACTGACAACCAAAGGTTTGAAACAGTCCACCAAAGACAATGAAACATAAATCTTGAAAACTAAAAGGAGTTCCCCAGTTGAAATTTTGTTCAGTCATTTTTAGTCATTTCTGACTCTTCATAATCCCATTTCAGGTTTTCTTGGCAAAGATACTGAAGTGGTTTGCCATTTCCTTCTCTAACTCATTTTACAGTTGAGGAAACTGAGGCAAACAAGACTAAGTGACTTACCCAGGGTCATACAGCTAGTAAGTGTTTGAAGCTGGATTTGAACTCAGGAAGATGAGTCTTCCTGACTCCAGGCCCAGCACTCTATCCACTGCGCCACCTAGCTGGCCTCCAATTGAGATTAGATGATTAAAATTTGTAGTGGACCTTGTAGGCATGTTTGTATGACTTTGTTCTAAGCAGCCCCTGTTACACTGACTTTATACTTGCCTAACTACTTTTCTTACCTCATTCTAAATTCTCCCCCAAAGGCCATATTCTGAATGACTGTAGGTAAGTAAAGAGTATAGCCTTTTCCTAATTACACCTAAAAAAGGACCACTGCCACCTCTCTTTTTGTGTTTTTAGACCAGCCTTGTAATTTCACTAACACTGGGAACTCTCAGTAAGGATGTGCTCTGTGTCAGTGCAGAGCTGCCCCTGACCTGCAACTTAGTTCTTGGAGAATCCACCTAAGAGCACTGAGGAGGTAAGTGATTTGCCCACAGTCACACAACAAGGAATTAAATCCAGGTCTTTCTGATTCCAAGGCCAGCTTATTAATCCACTATGCCTCAGCTACTTCTATGCTCTCTAAAAAAATTAAATTAAGGAAAGAAAAAATATATATCACTCCAGCCTTCATCCCCACCCGTCCCCCTTTACTAGAAATTGGGACTCCACCTTTGGAACCACTCTGGCCCCTAGTTGGTAATATTTCACCTTGTGTTTCTCAGATTCAGTTTTTCATTTCACTTCTTGGGCATACTCAGCATTGTCCTTCCACCCCCACTTTCCAGCATCTCTTTTTTATGCTGTTGTCTTCCATTAGAATGTAACCTCCTTGAGGGCAGAGATTGTTCTCTTTGCTTGTATTTGCAGCTAGGTGGCACAGTGGGTAGAGTGCTAGGCCTAGAGTCAGGAAGACTCATTTTCCTGAGTTCAAATCCAACCTCAAACACTTGCTAGCCATGTGACCCTGGGCAAGCCACTTAACTCTGTTTGCCTCAGTTTTCTCATCTGTAAAATGAGCTGGAGAAGGAAAAGGCAAACCACTCCAGTATCTTTGCCAAGAAAATCTAAAATGGGGTCATGAAGAGTTGGACACAACTGAAAAATGACTGAAAAACAGCAACAAATTTGTAACCCACTTAGCACAATACCTGGCACAGAGTAAACAATAAATGTTTTATCTATCTTCACAAGATATCTTAAGGGTTTAAGGCCTAGATTTCTTTTTTAAGAACCATGCCTTAAACTCAAATCACTTGGGCTCTCATTGATTGACCAACAATAGGTCCCAGCTCAAACTTCATTTAGTCATTATTTGGGCTTTGATGACTCAGAATAAGTGTAAATAGCAATTGTTTCTGTTTTGGCCAAAAACCCTGAGAGTCTTCCCCTCCCATATTGGTCTGTTGTTTGTTTGTTTGTTTGTTTGTTTGTTTGTTTGTTTGTTTGTTTGTTTTTTAACTAGGTAAGAGAAGTTATACTTTGCCTCATTTCTTCTTACCTAGCCTTAGTCACTGAATGGGTGTTGCCCCAGACAAACTGAAACCTGAGAAAGACCTTAGTTTAAAAAGGTCAACGTCTCCCACTGCATCCAGGGCCATCTCCAGTCATGATCTATATCTTGCCACTAGACCCAGATAGCTCAGGAGCAAAAAGTGAGGCTGATGACTTTGCACAGCCCTCCCTCACTTAAATTCAATTCACTTGCAAGTCATGACATCACCTTTGCAATGTCATGGTCCTCTTCAAAAACAAGGACAAACAACAAGTAATAAATAATAATAATCTGAATTTACATACTGATATAAAGTCTATAAAATACTTTACATATACTATTTCATATAATAAACCTCCGATATAGAAGAAACAAAGCCTCTAGAGGTAGATAGATAGAGCATTGGACCTGGACTCAGGAAGACCTGAGTTCAAATCCAGCTTCAGACACTTATAAGCTGTCCAAGTTTGGGCAATTCACTTCACCTCTGCCTCAGTTTTCTCACCTGTAAAATTGTGATAAAAATAGTACTTACTTCCCAGTGCTATTGTAAGGATCAAATGAGATCATATTTGTAAAGCACTTGGCAAATATAGTAGATTCTATATAAATACTAGCTATTGTTGTTGTTGTCTCCATTTTATTGATGAGGAAACTAAAGGTCATGAAATTTTAATGATTTACCAAGTCACATGGCTAGTGAATGAGGAAGATGGACTTTAAGTTATACACATGTGAGTATTTTACCAAACAATTATCCTCAGGGAAAAACATCTTAGGCTGGTGGATTTAACCACTGCCTCTACAATACTCTTTCAGAGATAGCAAAAGTCTTATCTCATTAAAAAAAAATTCATCAGCCTCCTACAAAGTGGATGAAATCCCCACCAGTGGCATAGCTACTTGTGGGCCTTTTAGAGATGTGCACATTTTGTCTCTGTTAAGGCATTAGGTTATCTGATGACAATAAAATATTAGCTAAATAACATATTAAAGAGGATTATGTCTCTTATTAACAAATTACCACCCACTGGGAAAAGAAGATGCATTACAATTGTTTTGATGAAGAAATGATCAAGAGAATGCTTTATCTGGGGAGCAGAGTATTTGCTGCTTTGGGGAGCTCTAGCAAAGTGAAGGAGACTGTGGGAAGGGGTTTGGAGACCACAAGGAGGGGGTGAGCTGGCACTAAAAACAAACAGGACCCTTTTCTATTATCTCACTGGGTCCTTAGGCTAACCTCCTTGATAGAGACAGAATAGATCATATTAGCTCATTTCACAAAGAAGGAAATTGACTTCACATTCATGCTTAGAGACCTCCTTTGCCACACCCTCCAACTTCCCTTTTAATCTTTTTTTATTGATTTATTTTTTAATTTGATATTTTATTTTTCCCAATTACATGAAAAACAATTTTAAAATTCTTTTTTTCAAATTGAGTTCCGAATTCTCTCCCTCCCTCCCTCCCCACATCATTGAGAAGGCAAGTAATTTGACATAGGTTACACACATCTAGTCACGCAAAGTACATTTCCATGTAAGTCATGCTGTGAAGGAAAACATAGGAAAAGAAACCAAGTAAAAAACACAAAGAAAAACTATCTTTGATGTGAATTCAAGGTCCACCAGTTCTTTCTCTGGAGATGGACAGCACCTTTCATCATAAGTCCTTCAGACTTGTCTTGGATCACTATGTTATGGAGAATAGCTAAATTATTCACAATAGATCATTATACAATAATGCTGTTCCTATATACAGTGTTCCAATTCTGCTCATTTAACTTTACATCAGTTCATGTAAGTATTTCCAGGTTTTTCTTATAGCATTCTGCTCATCATTTCTTATACCACAATAGTATTCCATTACAATCATATACAATCCCATTGAATCTTAAACAAGCATTTCAAGGTACCTTAGCTGTGTGTGCCTATAGGAGATGGGAGGCTCCAGAGCCTCCAGTGCAGCTGCCATTCTAAGAGATCAGTGAGGTCTTCTCCAAAACCAAGCTGTTCCCAATCCATATGGGTATACCAAAATTTCAGCCTTTCAGCATTCCTACTGTTCATGCATTGAAGGGCTTCATAACTCCCTGGAAAGTCTCCTGGATGGGATAGACAAAAGGCTTGGGAATGGACCTGGGATCTCGCTAGAATAATAAATCCCAGATGAGGAAAATCTCTCTATCAATGCAGATTGGTACTATCTCTGCAACCTGATTTCAAAGAACATTTTCTCCCTCTCCCTAAATATTTCCCAGCTATAGTAATTTGTAATACTCTCTCCTTAGCATTGCAGCTCTGTTTTTGTTCTTCTATGTTAGTCTTTATTCCCTTCAAGTATTATCCTAGTCCAGAGAAACTGGCCTTTTTAGTCTTTCCCTGGACCTGGAATGTGCTCCCTGACCATCTCCACCCCTTAGAATCCCTAGCTTTTGTTCAAGGCTCAGCTCAAGTAACTCCCTCTACACGAAGATTTTTTTCAATCTTCCCCAGCTGTTAGTAGTATCTTCTGTGTTCACCCCTACCACACCCCATGACTCCAATGACCAGTGGATAAAGAACTGGCCTCAGAAACAGGAAGACCTGGTTTTAAGTCACACCTCTGAGTCATGTTGGGTGTGTGTCTCTAGGCAAGTCATTAAATCTCTCCATGCTTCAGGTAATGGTCTAAGCCTTTAAGTTTCAGAGAAGTCTTGATTTGCCTTGACAGAGGAGAACATGGTTCATTTAGGAGTTCATTTAAGGTTGTGCAAGAAGGAAGGATGTGTCATGATCCCAGCCACAAATCCAGTTCTTAGCCATATATTTTTTCCCCTCCAAAATTGTAATCTGCCTGAAGTCAGTGACAGTCTCATTCTTTTGACTACAATTGTAATATAGTTAGTGTCTGGTAGCATAGAATAATAATTATAATTATTAATAAATGCTTGTTTATTGATAGGGCTTAATATAGAGCCATATGTAGTGAATTTGTTTTAAAAATTAACCATATAATGTTATTGTTAATAATTAATAATAAGTTGTTATTTATCAATCAGAGACTTTTTTATTAGGTACCTTTTAATTGGTTAATAAACCCTACAGGCAAGGTTTAGGTGTTTTTTGCTTTACAACATTTCTATTTTTAATGGTACAGTTCAGCCACTTCAAAACTTAACACTTGAAAGTTTCTCATTGACATAAGCAACTTGGAAATCATAGTGTTGCTGGCATTATTGCTTGGTTAAGAATAGCCTCCAGATGTGCTTTTAAGAAAAAAAAAAAGAAGTGTTAAAAATAAATGTATTTGACAAGCTGCTAATCAAAGGTCTGTATTTGCCGTAGCCAAATTATCATGTTATTGCATAGACATCAACAATTAACCTGGAAAAGTCCTGGGGTTTCTTCTAAATTGGCCCTGAAAGCCAAGTTCTTATGTCTCTCTTCTGCTTTGGGGTTTCTTTGAGGCACACTGTGATATGAGTAAAAGTCTGCCTCTCATTCATTCGTTCATTCATTCATTCATGCAACCATAAACTCAATAAAATAGAATACCTCCCATATTCAAGAGAATATGATCAGCATTAATTCTTGTGGCATTTGTGGCTTTCCTATCACTAAATATGTATCCTCAGCAATGGTTCTGCATCATTTGTGGACCTGGCGGTTTTAAACAGCAAAATGGGAATCCACTCATGGAACTAGTTAAAGGTCTCTGTGCCCTTGGATGACTTTTGTCAGACAGCCAGTTCTGTGCTGCAGAAAAGATGGTTTGGCAATATTCATTACACATTATTGCCCCATGGCACTTGTAAAGGATGCAGTAGCACATATTCCCCCAAAGACAGCAGCTTGTTTATTTGTTACCCTTACCTTTAAGAAAGTTTTCCCCAGAGTTGCCTGATGACTCTGCATTATTGCTCCTGAAGGATAGTCAGTCAGCCAGAATTTAAAGATACGTAAAGAAGCAAGAAGGAAGGATATGTCATGATCCCAGCCTCTATGGGGTTTGCCCTAATTGCAAGAGTTACCTATTACATGGCCTTTTCTTCACCTGAATGCAACAGTTGCTTTGCACAAGACAAAACCCTAAGGTAAAGTTTCATAAAGTCAATAATGGGCCACATTTGGGGCAGGTTAGGAGAAAGTTCTTATGGCTGCATTATAAACACTTTCAGCCTAAAGTTAAATGTTGAGGGTAGAATTGGGAAGACCAAATTACCTAGTAATATGGAAGATTGGAAGGGGCTAGGGTAAAGCAGATTCAAATAATTATGAACTAAAATGTATACATTGCACTAAAAGGAGACAGAACAGTGTAGTGGGAAACTCACTGGACAAAGTTAAGAAGGACTTGGGGTCCCATCTTGGTGAGTTGGTTGTTGTCCTTCATACTTGAAGAGGACCAAAATGACATCACTATAGTGGAGCCAAGTTACAGTGTGTCCAGCTGTGGCTGATCAGACCAATATGAGCTCAGAAGGCTCTACCACAGATTGGGCACAAATAGTCCGTGTGAACATTTGGGATGGATTCTCTAAATCTGTGCATCTTGTGTTTCTTTTGGCTACTTCAATTCTGCTTTGCTCCTAGAGCACAGCACCTTCTGTGATGTGGGCACACCATTCTGAACGGTCCTGTGCCAATGTCTCGCATGTCACACAATCAATTCTTAAGAGAGATCTTAAGGGTGTCCTTGTATTGCTTCTTCTGACCACCATGTGAGCACTGCCCTGTGTGCATTCTCTATAAAATAGTCTTTTTGGCAAGCGTACATTTTGCATTCAAACAACATGGCCAGCCCCATCCGAGTTGCGCTCTCTGCAGTAAAGTTTGAATACTTGGCAGTTTAGTTAAAGAAAGGACCTCAGTATCTGGCATCTTATCCTGCCAGGTGGATCTTCAGAATCTTTCTAAGATGGATTCAGTTTCCTAGCATGACGATGGTATACTGTGCAGGTTTCACAGGCATACAACAACGAGGCCAGCACAATGATTCTGTAGACCTTCATTTTGGTAGTCAGTCTAATACCTCTTCTTTCCCACACTTTCATTTGGAGCCTCCCAAACACTGAGTTAGCTCTGCCAATGCCTGCATCAACCTCATTATCAATGTGTACATCCCTGGAAAGTATCCTGCTATGGTAAGTGAACTTATTCACAACATTCAAAACTTCTCCATTTGCTGTAACCAATGGTTCCACATATGGATAGTGTGGTGGTGGCTGATGGAACACCTGTGTTTTCTTGGTGTTAATTGTTAGGCCAAAATTTGCACAAGCAGCAGAGAATTGATGCATACTTTGTTGCACCTCTATTTCAGAGGCTATGTTGAGTGCACAATCATCTCCAACAGAAAATCATGTACCAATAGTACCTCCACTTTGGTCTTGGCTTGTAGCCTTTTCAAGTTGAAGAATTTGCCCATCTTAGGCCTGACATGTGGAAGCTTTGTGACCAGGGCTAGCTACTTAATTTCTCTGACTATCAATTTCCTCACCTTTAAAATTGACATAATAATATGAATAGTACCTTCCAAACAGGATTGTTGTAAGGATCAAATAAAATAATAGATAGAAAATAGTTTATAAATCATTTCTATATGTCAATGAATTTGTGATATCATCCATTTAGATGTTCTTTCCAGTGGTACAAATGATAGCTAATCCTTGGCTTCTCATCCTGTGCAATTTTCATCCATGTCCTTCCATAAATTGTCCACAGGTGCTTTCCCCAAAGTTTAGAAGTCTTTCTTCTACATGTCTAAACATTATATGAGTAGCAGTAAAGCACACAAGCTGTCCATCTGTTGTACCTTAGTCTCACTGCATGACTGGCCTGACTCTTTTTCTTCTTCTATGGTTTTCAGTGATCTCTTAACTGCCAAATTCAATAGCTTTCTTTCATGCTGCACTCTTCTTGACCTCTCTGCGGGTTTTGATAGCGTTTATCCCTTCTCCTCCCAGATATTCTCTCTTTTCTTGGTTTCCATGACACTTACTTCCCTTGGTTCTCATCCTACCTAGCTGACCACTTCTGAGTAACCTTTAATAGATCACCATTTATCTCCTGCCCACTAAATATGGGCCTCCCCCAAAGCCCTATCTTGGACTCATTCATTTTTCTCTCATTACTTTTCTTGGCTCTTTCACAAGTTCCCATGAGTCTAATTCTCATCTTTATTTGCATGATTCAAAAATCTATCTGCTAGTGCTGTTTTGATTTCTCCCAAGAGCTCTTGTTTGTCCTTCATTCTCAAAGAGAACCAATGACATCATTGACTTGCAAGTGAATTGGATTTAAGTGAGGCAGGGTTGTGCAAAGTCATCAGCCTCACTCTATCCTCCAGAGTCATCAGAGTCCAGTGGCAAGACATAGGTCAAGATAACTGGCAGTGGCCCCAGATGCAGTGGAGAACCTTGGCCTTTTTAAGCTAAGGTCTTTCCCAGGTCTCAGCAGCTACCTGAAGAACAACTTCATCTAAAAGTCTCATAGACACTGTAAACTCAATATATCCAAAAAAGATTTTATGTTTTCCACACAATCTATCCTCCCTCCAAGGCTCCTCTGTCTCTCTTAAGTGCATCACCATCTTTCCCATTCTCAGTGTTTGTAACCCCAGAATCCTTCTTGAATGTTCCTTCCCCCTTATCCTCTACATCTAGTCAGATGTTAAGTCTTGTCAATCCTACCACTAAAACATCTTTAATCATCTCTTGCCTGGATTATTACAATAGCCTTTTAATTAGTTTTCATACCTACACTCTCTCTTCCTCTCTAATCTATCTTCCATAGTTACCAAAAGATGTGACTGCCTCACTATCCTACTCAAAAATCTTCAGTGATTCTTTATTGCCTCTAGGATAAAATATAAGTTCTTGAGGAGGAGAATGAAAAGAATGGCCAAATTATGGTTTGGAGCTGGCCAGGAAGTGGCCTATTGACCTAGTTCTGGGTGAGATACGAATTTCTATGTTGGCTATCTAGGCTAGAAATCTGTCCATTTGAAAATTAGCATGATTTTTTTATTAGATCCTTCCAACAACAATTGGCTTTAGATAGAAAGCAAATAAAGGGGCAACTAACTTAGACCTGACCACCTAGTATAACTTTTATTTTACAACTTAATTCATTTTATTCATGAAGAAACTGTTGCCTGGAGAGATAAAGTGACTTTTTCATAGTTCCATAAGTTCCAAAGAATCAGAATTTAAACCCAAGTATTCTGGAACCAAATCCAGTGTTCTTTCCAATATTCCATCTGGAGCAGATATGCTAATAATGGAAGAAGAATATAAGAGGAGAGAGTTGAGGCATCCTAAACCTGGTCTAAGTCCTTTTGTTCCTGTACAAGAGGTAGATGAACCCGAGTACTACGAGTTGAGGGAAATGTTTTCTCCAGATAACGTAACCTCTGAGACCAAGGAAACGGAGTTACAGAGTTGTATAAATAGAGACCATCAGGCTTTGTTTCTCTTCCTCCTTACTGGTTACAAGCGGATGAGCTTAACTGATTCTTTCTTGAAGAAGGCCTCTACCACCTTAGATATTTCCTTCCACTACAGGGGATTCTGATAAGGCCAACCTCAGAGAAATGCATTTCCCATAGGAATAAACCTCACCTTAGCAACTGCTGTGACCTCAAAGTTTTCACAATTCCCCTTTTCATTTTCTGCCATAGAATGCCGCTGATTGGCTGTGTACTCTAAGTGATCTTAAAAGGTTATAAAAACCCAACCTGTACTCTAAGAAACTGAAGCCACTACTTGTAAAGGCAGTCTTTCTTATGGCACTAATAAATCTTTCCCTTTTAGTTTGGCTACTCACTTTTTGATCCCCAGCCTTGGAGACCTCATATTGGGTAAGAGTCTCCATAGGCTCTCAATAAACTCAGATTTAGAAACTCCTTCAACACCCTGACTCAGTAGGTAAGAAAAATACACACACACACACACACACACACACACACACACACACACACACACACACACACACACATATATGATGAATTATTCCACAAGGTAGAGAAGAAGTTTCCTTTTAACCCATAGGGCCACAGGACTGAAATAAACTGAAAGATCAGGGCCTCTTTAATAAATCATAAAATTCACTAGAGAGGATATATAACAGAGTCAGATCTTACTGACTCTTACATTTTCAATATAAGCATTTACACCTTGAAAATTGGCAAATGTTACAAATCAGAGATTGTTTTATTGTTTTGTTGATTGTTAGACTTTTAAAAGTAATGGAAAAAATGTTAATAATAAAGACTAAACTTAAAAGTGTTATGTATATCTCTTTCCCCAGAAAGCTGATAATTAAATCTTTACTAGTACAGAGCCAAATTTAATTAAACCTGTTGCCCATAGAGTAGAAAGCCTTGCTATGCCATTGAAAACTATCAGAGCTACTTCTTTGCCAGAGGACTACCTGAAGTACAGCTAGAACAACCAGATATTTATTAAATATTTATAATGTGCAAAGCATTGTGCTCTGTTCTGGGGAAATACACAAGGTTCAGATAAGACACTGCCCCTACCTTTATGTGACTTGGAGAACAGAACAGTTCAGAAATCTGAGGCTCCTAGGAACTCACTTTGTCCCCATGAACTAGAACTTTCTGTCTATCTTTTAATATATCTGTGCATATTCTCTTTCTGTAAAGTCTTTGAAATAATGTTTGATTACTAGATAATTATCAGTGGCTACTGTTGTGATAATTTATGTCACAGAATATTTAACAATAATAGCTGACATTTATATGATATTTTATATACAATACCTAATTTGACTCTAATAACAACACTGTGAGTTAGGTACTAACAGTATTGCTATCAGTATATTATAAATGAAGGAGGTTAAGAAGTTTGTCCATAGTTACACAGCTAGCAAGGGTCAGAAGCAGGATTTGAACATAGACCTTCTGACTTTAAAGGCCAGAATTTTACCCATTATGCCATTTTGCCTTTTAGTAAGTACAGTAAAAATTTACCTGTGTTCTCTTAAACATCATTCCCACCTATCTCAACAATAGACCACTACTTTCCTACCTATTTTTTTCTCATGAAGGTAAGATTTGGTTTGGGGTTTTTTTTGTTGGTTTTTTTCCCCCAAGTCTTACTTTCCATACAAACTCTTCATTGCATTAACAGGCCATGGATCATGGCAGCTAAGTCCCCTTACCTGGCTAAGGAATTCTACTCTTTCTCATCTACAATTTGCATGCATGGTTTATTAAGCTATCCATTTGTAGAAGTGGTTAACTTCAGCACCTCCTACAGAATGGTGCTTCTGCATCAAACATTTCATGTTGGGTGTCAGTCAGTAAGTAAATCATCCCTGTCACTCACACTCTAGGGCTTCAGTCGGGCACTGATTAACAAATTCTCTGGCAGCCAGGCTACCTGTCAAATTTCCTAAACAGGCCCACTATAGCAGGGAGAGCCAAGCTTGGGGCCCTTGTGCAGTTCCTTTCTTTCCTTGATTTATTTTTAGTGTGGTAGAAATTAGTTCACTTGTATTTGCATTATACAGTGCTATTCATATTCCTGGTATTACAGGAGCATTTATTAATTATCAATTTGTTACCATAAAATAGCTACTGTTATGATGAATAGTGACTTCATAATGTGCTCGTCTTCCCAGGCACCTGGGAACTGGCCAAAGAATTGAAGTATAGTTTGTACAATGAACAATCAAAGCCATGAAAACCATCTTAGAGTACTAGATGCATTTCTGAAGACCTAAGCATTTTCTTTCCAAGTGCCTGATTTGAAATTATTATATTTCACAGTGAAAATGAACCAAGGACCAGTGTTTAGGATTGAAGTGGAACCAATTAAGTAAAAAAAAAAAATCTGTTCATCTTCAAATGATCTGTTTTTTTATCAGTGGAGAGAGGCCCTGTTCACTTACACCTGTTGCATATATATATATATATATATATATATATATATGTATATATGTATGTAGTTGTATAGTTATATATAGTTACTTCATATACATATAGTTATATATATATAGTTATTTTAGTCTTCCTTCTTTGTGGTTTTTTTTTTTGGTAGAATGAACTTAACTCTTGGTTTGATCCCTGTTTGCTCATCCCATTTCTTTTTTCTTTTTGGTGGAAGACAGAGATTACAAATCTTCTGCCAAATATATCTGGTGGGCTGTATTCAATAGTGTTTAAATGGAGCAGTAGTGTGTGTGTGTGTATATATATATAGATATATATGTGTGTATACACATATGCACACACATACATATGTATACACACATGCATATGTACATATGTGAGTGAGGGTATACATGTATGTATATGTGTATATGTGCACATGTGTTTATGTATATGTTTGCATGTGTGTATTTGAGTATTTCAACCAACTATGGCTTACCATCAGAGATGATTTTTTGACAGATGGTATGGACCAGGTGCACGTGTGGTATGTGCCCCCAGTGTTGCTGTAGTAATAGATACCTACACTGTGCTTATTTGCCTACTTTCTCCAACCTACAAAGAGGTAGCCTGTTGTTTAATTAACTAAATAAATAGCTAAGGGATATAGTATATAATTTGGCCACCAGGTGTCCTTATCCTCAAACATCCACCCAGTTGGTTTTATCAAAGAGTAGCTATTACTTCTGGAAATGCTTTCCCATTGACTACTGTATGCTCACTAACCACAAGAGGGTGCTCTGATGCAAGCTCTGACTGAGACTATTCTCCCACCTCCTGGAACTCAGGGCTCACAGCAATTTTGTCACCAGGGAAAATAAATGCAATATAACTCTGAAATATTAAGAATCATGAAAAATCTAAATTTGACTCACCACTACCATGAATTTAGGAAACCACTTACTGTCATCCAACCAACCTCATTCATGGACTCAGATAAATGACTTTAACGGCCACATGGTTTATTAAAATATAGCAAAGTGAATAACTCAAAATGGAACTGTGCATATCATAACTATAAAGAAATAGTGACCCTCCTCTCCCCTCCCACCCCCACACTATTAATTTTATATACATTGCATGGAGAGATGGATTTTGCAAATAAAGGAAGAAAACAGAGGAGAGGTAAAAGGGTTTGGACCTCTGGCACAATATCCCTGGATGCTCAAGTTTCACAGAAACTTCCTGTTTAGTTCAAACTTGGACTTACAGAAATATGAAACAGGTTTCAAACCCCATCATACAAGATAGTCAATCTAATTTGACCTAGCTTGCCATCACAGAAGATCAGAGGGGTTAAGAAGAAAATAAATGCATCTTGCACTTTCCCAGCATTAAAAAGAGCCATCATAAACCAAGTCAACAATATCTTTTGGTTTCCCATTCAGTAAGCCCCAGTTCTATGGGTATGGGCAGAATAAAAATCAAGAAGATCTGGAAAGTTGCTCTAATTGTATGAATAATATTCAAACTACAATGATTTTGTAATTTTGTAACTAAGAAATAATGCATCCTGGTTTTTCTGGTGGCTTTTTATGCAGCCTGGAGGAAAGTTTTTTTTTAAACTTCTTCATGTCTTCCTTAATTTATTTGTTAAACAAAAGTAAAACTCTGTCTCATTTCAATAAAGTCATCGTTGAGCAATTCAAGATATCAAATATTCCATCTCTACTTTTGTCAATCTGAAGTAAAGAGGACTACCAGAGGAGCAAAAATTAGGGTCTTTATATATGTTTTTGGGGGGTTTCTTTTTCGGTTTTTTCTTTCTTTCTTTCTTTCTTTTTTAGTGAGGCAATTGGAGTTAAGTGACTTGCCCAGAGTCACACAAGCTGGTGGGTATTATGTGTCTGAGGCTGAATTTGAACTCAGGTCCTCCTGACTCCAGGGCCAGTGCTCTATCCACCTAGCTATCCCTAAATTAGGGTCCTTAATCCAGGCAAAGGAATTGCACTTCTGGACACGATATAGCATCACAGTGCTGGAGTGCCCAAGAGGGACAGAGGGAACAGGGTTTCAATAGCAACTGGGAGTCTCAGAGAAGGCTCAGCTTTGGGAATCTAACACATAAGTTGTTTTGCATAACAACAGTAAGTCCATTAAGAAGGCTGTGCGAGGCTTGGGAGAGGTACTGACATCTGGTCAGAGCAACAGGCTCCAGGTGCAGCAATGGAGATCTGCTTCAACCATTAGGTCAGTGGGATTAGGGTTAAGTAGCCCCTTTTGATGTCTGCGTTTAACATTTCCCCCTTTTGGTCAAGGCAAGTTCCATCACTGACCAAGGGAGGCACTGAAGAGTTCAGTAAGCTGCTGGATCATGACAATACCAGTACCATGGACCCCGATATGAGAAGGGTCACATAGGTGACATTTAATTCTCCCCAATAAAGGAGCAAGGTGCAGATAAGGAAAGCAAACAGTCCCTGAAAAAGAGGGTAGACAACATACCTAAGCCAAAAGGAAGATAACTAAGAAGGTCCACCCCGGGGCGGGGGGGGGGGGGGAGGGGGAAGCGCGGGGAGGGGCAAGTAGAGATCAAACTCAACCTTGCCATAGAAATCTCTGAGTCAGAAATGCCAAAAGCCAGATCTCTCCACCAAGGGACTATGGGTTAGAAATGACCCCAAGGTCCATTTTATCATCAGATTTCATCTTGGATCTCAGATGTCTCATGTAGTTATCTGGTCTCTGGAAACATCTCTCCAGGCAGTTCTGAAGCAGACTCCTCTGTAGTAGATTTGCTTCTTGTAGAAATTCTTAGATGTTCCTGCTAAAATCTTTTACAAAACAAATCTCAATACACTTTAGTACAACTTCTTAAACATTACTGCTTCAATAATTAGTTAAACTCAGCTCAAAGCTTTGTGGTTCTGACATTATTGTCAATAGAACCACACAAAAAAACATTAAATTAGGAACCCATAGTTCACTTAAAACTTCAGAGAATTTAAGTTCTTAAAAACCCCTTGTTGTTTTGATCTTTTCTAGACTCTATACTTAATAGAAACACTGCCAACAATAGGCTGAAGAATTGTTTAAAAAAGAAAAGGAGCTATGAATATCTGACTTGTAGAATGAGCCCTTCTAGTTAATTTTTTTTTACTTATCAATGTTTTCTAGACAAAGATGTTTCTGAATTTCTTATGATATATATATATATATAAACAGGCAGATGGCAAGCCCAAATATTCATTTGCTTAATTGTTCAGAGTGTGGAAATGACCATAATCTCAGGTTGAAAACAGCAGGAGGTGCTAAGGTATTGCAACAACAATTATATGAAGAAAGAACTTGCCCTAGTTATAGAGATGTTGCTGTAAGAGGAAGAAGCAGGTTGGGACCACTATAGCAACAGCAATACTGATCCTCCAGGCTTAAGCCCAGGGGCACAGAATGGCTAAAGCATCCTTAGTTCCAATTGATTACAGGTTAGACTAGTATAAGCAGTCATGTGTATGACAGAATACCACAGCCAGGCTCAGAATTAACCAGGTGGGAAGATTTCTTATATGAGAAGCTGAGTCAAGAGGATCCTACTTTCCTCTTCCCAAGGTTGCCTTCCCAACCTCTTTCCCAGGAACAGATATCCACTGGTCATAGGTCACAGAAAATGAAGCTCAAAAAGAAAATTCACAGCCCCGAAAGGTTTCACTTCAGCAAAGTTTCACAAATCACAGTGAGGCTGGATAAAATTGATAACACTGGCAAGTTGTTGCAATAAATTAGCTAGCAAGTAAAGTTATCAGGCCTTCTAAAAAGTCATTCAAAAGATTTTATATAATATTATTTTCTTCTAATATTCCCCTTTCTCAAATACAGCTTAAAATTCACCCTGATGTAAAAGGCAGTTACCAGAATTTAATAAAGTAATCACATTTTGTAAGCTCAAAATTAAGTTGGTTAAAGATGCAACATCAGTACAGTCTATTCCAGATATAACACAATATACACAATATAATTCACAATAAACAGTCCTATACTATAAACAAATTCCTACTTACTCCTACCTCTCATCAAGGAATATTTGCAGTGGGGGAGGGGATTCAGTTTTCTAAGTAAAACACACAATTTTAACAATTTTTATAAGGGATAGCCAAATGATTTCAGACAAAACTTCCTCTTTACTATAGGAAGACATGGAAGTTTCCATTTTCTTAAATTATAGTGCTTCAAAATATTAAGTTTTCAAATATTTTCCTTTCTTTTAACTTTTCAGCTCAAAATCTAGAAACATCCCCATTAGAAGAAAAACTATTTTCCTAACAGCATATGTACACAATGTCATAAACAAGATTATGGATTTGAAACATGAAATAAAACCCATTTCCAGTCAGGTGACCCCAATTCAGTTGAATTAACTTACACAGAAAATCATTCAACCTATCACTCTTAGCTTTAATACGGCTGATAAAATTCATTTAAATTCAGTTCAAACCTGGAATTTATAAACCTTACAATTTACTAATGGCAACATTTAAAATCTCAGAAAGAACCCATTGTTTTCAGTTTACTCATGTTGTTGTTGTTCGATTGTGTCTGACTCTTTGTGGCCCCACAAACCATAGCACACAGGCACTTCTATCCTCCACTATTTCTTGAAGTTTGTACAAGTTCATGTTCAGTGTTTCCATGACACTATCTGTCTCTCTCATTCTCTGCCATCCGCCTTTTCCTTTTGCTTTCAATCTTTCCCAACATCAGGATCTTTTCTAATGAGTCCCTTCTTCTCCTTATGTGGCCAAAGTATTTAAGCTTCAGCATCAGTATGTGACCTTCCAATGAAGAGCCTGGATTAATTTCTTTAAGGATTGACTGATTTTATCTCTTTGCTGTCCAAGGGACTCTGAAAAGTCTTCTCCAGTATCACATTTCAAAAGTATTGATTTTGCAATGTTCAGCTTTCCTTATGGTCCAATTCTCATAGCCATTGCTCCTGGAAAAACCAAATTCTGTCAATTATCCAAGTACTTACAAGTACACAGTCCATAATTTGAAAACAACCTGGCAGCTATCCTTTTAGGAGACCTGTTGGAAAGACCCAAAATTGCCCATGGGTCTTTATCAAACCCTCAATCAAAGAGCCAGGAAATCAACTGAAAGAAAGGAAATCAACTCAGATGTTCAAGAGATCACTTACCTAAGCCGAACCACCAAGTCAAATCTGGACTGGATACAAAGGGATCCATGCTGGTACTGGGTATCCAAGATTGAAAACAGTGGCCAACTGGGCAGGAATCTGAATTCCACTTCTGACACCAGATATGACAATCTGAAATAAATAGAATTACCAGAGTAGCAAAAATTAGAGTCTTTAACTGAGGCAAGGGAATTGCAATTTGGAATACCACACAGCATCAAAGTTCTGGAATTCTCAAGAGGAGCAGAGGGAGTAGGGTTTCAATAGCAACAGAGAGGGAATCCAAGGGAAGTCACAGGCTTGGGAATCAAATATAAAATCCTTTGTTTGGCATTCAAAGCTATTCACAATCTACCCTCCCTCTCCTGCCTAGTCTTTACATTTAATACACACACACACACACACACACACACACACACACACACACCCATACACTGTGATCCAGTGGCCAGTGGCCTCCTTGCTATTCCTCAAATAAGACACTCCATCTCCCAACTCCAGGCATTTTCAATGGCTGTTAACTATGCCAAGAATGTTTTCCTTCTTCATCTCTGGATCCTGCCTTTCTTCAAGTCTCAGCTAAAATTTTACCTTTCAGAAGAAACTTTTCCTTTATAATACCAGTCCCCTACCTCAGTTGACTATCTCCAATTTATCTTGCACGTAGTTGCTTAAATATTGTCTCCCTTATTAGCATCTTGAGAACAGGGACTATCTTTACCTTTCTCTTGTATCCTCAGCACTTAGCACAGTGCTTGGCAATAGTAGGGTATTTAAAATGTTTATTGACTGACTTTATTGAGTAGGTGAGTAATATGACCAGACTTGTACTTTAGGAAAATCAACTGAATAGAGGATAGATTAATGGGGAGAGACCTGAGGTATGTAGTATAATCAGCAGGCTGCTCATTTCTTTCCTAGCCTTAAGCACTGAATGGACATTGCCTCAGTCCAACTGAGACATGGGAAAGACCTTAGCTTAAAAAGGCCAAGGTCTCCCACTGTATCCGGGATCATCTCCAGTCATCATATCTTGCCCACTGGACCCAGATGGCTCTGGAGGAGACAATGAGGTTGGTGACTTTGCACAGATCTGCCTCACTTAAGTCCTATTCATTTACAAGTCATGACATCATTTTCCTGATGTCATGGTTCTCTTCTAGATCAAAGGATAAATGACAATGATGACAAAAATGATGTTTTGCATAACAATTGAAAGTCCATAGGAAAGTCTGTGGGAGGCTTGGTGGAGTGGTGACATTTGGTCAGAACAGTGGGAGGTACCAGGTGCAGCAATGAGAAACAGGTTTGGACCTGCTCCAACCATGGGGTCAGTGGGATCAGAGTCAGGGAGCCTCTTCTGATGTCTGCATTCTATACATTCTTAACCTGTTAAAACATGGTACAATCCTAAACTGACTTTCCCTATGGCTATCCTGTGGTTAAAGAGATCCTATCTGAAGAAAAAAAATTCTGTTTCCTCTCAGTCAAGGAATATCTTTTGAGCCAGTCATGTTTTTAACTCCCTGACAAATTATAGTTGTGATATCTAATTGTGATAAGAAAAAGTAATGACATATCAGACACAGCCTATATTTTTTAAAAAATAAACCCAGGGTAATTCCAGTGCCCGTTCTTAAATACAATGATCTAACCATTTATAGTTTAAAATCACAAAGCCATGGACAACATAACCTTTCCCTTTGATGGAGTCCCATTTTGTACATAAAATGTCATCTCTAAAGAAGGGTAAATTATATCAAGCCTGCAGGCTAGACTTTTTGTTTCAGTGACAAGAAACTGTCAGCATATGAGGCAATGCTCCTGGGTCAAGAATAGATTTATAAATCCATTTACACATTTATTAGTGATAATGTAGTTAGTATTGTTTGGTGCTCAAAAGACACAGAAGGAATTCCTGGGATAACATACTCAGCAAGTGGTCATCTAGCCTCTATTTGTAGAAGTCCACGGAAGGAGTATCCATCGCCACTCAAGGCAAGTCATTCCACTTTTGAACAACTTGAGTGGTAAGCAAGTTTCTCCTGAAACTAAACCTAAATTGCCTCTTGGCGACTTCTTATCACTCCTGGTTCTACCTTCTGGAGCCAAATGGAATAAACCTAGTCGCTCTACTCCTTTCTAATACTTAAAGACAGTTATCATGCTACCCCCACTCATCCTTTCTTCAGACTAAATATTTCCAGTCCTCTCAGACAATCCTCACATGACATAGACTCAGGGTCCTTCACCATCATGATTACTTTCTTCTGAACACTCTCCAACTTATTAATGTAGAATTCTTTGGTATGACAAGAATTTCATTTTTAAATCAATCATTCTAATTTCTGCCTACCTACCTCTCCTTCTACCTCTGTAAAAATGACCCCATCTGCATCATTCTAACACCAATGATGTCTCTAGGTACAGCCACTGAATTACCTTCTGAGTATAGTATGTTGTTGTTGTTGTTGTTATTGCTTAATCTACCCACAGCTACAAACACACCAAAAAAAAAAAAAGTCACCTTATCTCAAGGCCTAATCATTTAGGTTACCTATCACAGTCAATGACTCGCATATTGCTCTGCTCCATTCCAAAGGAATGGATGAGGCTAATACTCCATCTTGACTGACCTCCCTGATCAAAGTATGAATTTGTCAGATAGTAGGACATGTAAATTGCTGAGACTAAAGAGAGTCTCTACCACTATCCTATGACATTGGCCAAGTTGTTTGGTAAAGTCAACTCTGTGTTTCAGTTTCCTTTCTTGTAAAATGAAAAGATTAAACCACGTCATAAAATCAAAAACTTAGAAATGATGGGGATCTTAAAGATCACTTAGTCACAGAATTCTTAACCTGAACTCTATGACCTTTTAAAAAATATATTCTAACTTTATTTTAATGTAACTGGTTGTTTATCTATTTTATTTTGTGTATTTAAGAATTTTTTTTAAGAAAAAATCCAAAGACTTCACCACAGTGCTGAAGAAGTCCATGACACACACAAAAAAAATTAAGAACCCTGATTTAACTCAATGCTTTCATTTTCCTGGTGAGGAAACCAGAGTCATGGAGTGATTTCTAAGGCTTTTTCTTGCTCAAAAGTGCTGTATTTATGTCATCCCCAGCCACACAGGTGTTTTGTTTTGTTTTATTTTGTTTTGTTTTCATTACCATCGTCCTTATTTTCCCCTTTGAAACATTTCTTTCCAGCAAGTAATCCCCTCAGGCATTTCATGCCTTTCAGATATCTAAGGTGACAAGTAGCTAATCTGCTAAACTATGCCAAAATACGGCTGGGAGCAGCCCCCTTATATACAGTATGGACCTTATCTCCCATCTCAGGAAACATATATTCCTTCTAGAAACAATGCCCAAACCTTTATTTTCTAATTCATGTCACTGACTAAATGATGGAAACAGAAATTCCAATAAGATAGGATGGCAGAGGTATGGCAGACTAGAGAGGAGATATTTTGGTATCAGAGCCAACAAAACTAGATTTTGGAGTTGGGAGATGTTTAGAAGGATCTGATCTCAACTCCCCAGTGCTTAACATAGGACTGTACGCATAACAAGTGAATAATCAATGTTTGTTGAATTGAATTGTTGAACCTATTCTGATCTGACAATAGCATTCCTGCTGTAGAGCTGAAACAAATTAAAAACCAAATTCCTCTTCCATGATCAAGTAATCTTAACAGACTTCTTGGAGGAAGGGTGTGAGAAAGTAATGTATTATTGAGAAATAAGACAGCTTGGGCAAACATCACACTTTTTGCAGTTTCCACAGAATAAGTTCATTTTAGACCTACTTCTAAATTACTTGGATAAAGTCTTCCTTTGTGTGTAGTCTTGGCCTAGAAATCTCAGAATGTGAAAATGACCTGCATCATCTGTTCTTCAGAAAATAAGAGAACTGGTTTGGAGTGTGTGTGTGTGCGCGCACGCACGCGTGTGTGCACGTGTGCAAATCAGATACAACAAGAGTGAGAAAACAAGAGATCCCAGAAAGAAAAATTGATGTTAAATGTTATAAATAGTCTACCAATGATAGTTTGTGACTGGTCATGTGAACTTCACCAATGATGGGAAACAACCTGAATGCAAGTTCTAGAACTACTAGTCATTATGACATGCATGTGACACGGGGATTCAGAAGAAGAATCACATGAATTCATGCAAAGCCTCTGGATCAATCAGGGCTAGAGGCCTCTAGTAATTAGCAACTAGTCAAATCGTTCCCAAATGACATCTGTCCTGAACCAAATGCTGTAGGATTAACTCTCTATCTTTATGAGAGCGTAGGATCGTAGATCTATAGTTGGAAGGCATCAGAGATGCCATCTAATCTAGCCTCTTCCTTTTACAGTTGAAAAAGCTGAGGTCTAGGGAGGTAACATCAGCTGGCCAAGGTCACAAGACACAAAGAGTAAGTGACAGGATAGGAATCCCTGTCTTCTAACTAAAGAGCCCGTGTTCTTTCTACATTTTTTTTAAAAATCTGCTTCTGCTAAGTTACATTGCAAACAAAGAGGGATATGAGGGGAAGAGAACATAAATACTAAGCTAACCACTCTCACAGTTTATATATAATTGGGGCCAGCCCAAAATGTTATTCATTAATTAATCAAATATTTATTAAACATCTACTATTGGCTCTTACTATTATGCTCTACTATTGGCAATGTCCTAGGAAATGTGATTTTAATATCTGCCCTTCACTACTTCTTATGTCCTCAAGGTTTTTTTTATTTGTTTTGTTTTGTTCATGTGTGGTAAGTTTCGTAGTGGTGACCCAACACATCAGTACCTATTCCTGTGCCCCATCAGTTACAACCACTAGCAATAGTTGTCGCTTAATCTAGAAAGACAAGAACAAAAGTTTCAATAAAAGCACAATCTATTGATAATTAAATAACATACATAATACACTGAAAGATTGTAGACATAGAAGTTTTATACAACTATATTAAAGTGGCATAACAACCCAAATAGACTTTTCAAGTTTATCTTTCTCTGTGTCCCCCTGTCTCTGTGCTTCTGTCACTCTGTCCCTTTCTCCTCTCTGCCTCTCTGTCTTTATCTCTTTCTGTTTCGTCTCTGCTTCTGTCTCTATTTCTCTCCCTCTCTGTCTCTCTTTCTCTGTCTCACTATGTCTCTGCCTCTCTGCCTTTCTTTGTCACTCTGCTTGCCTCTCTTCTCCTCCTCCTCCTCCTCCTCCTCCTCCTTCTTTTCTTCTTCTTCTTCTTCTTCTTCTTCTTCTTCTTCTTCTTCT
>NW_020954590.1:76460465-76471620 GCF_900497805.2 Vombatus ursinus
CTTCTTCTTCTTCTTCTTCTTCTTCTTCTTCTTCTTCTTCTTCTTCTCCTTCTTCTCCTTCTTCCTCTCACTCTTTCTCTCTCTCTCCTCATCCCTCCCGCCTTCCTTCCCTCCCTCTCTGAATCTGTCTGGAAAAGAAGAGGAAAATTAGGAGTTTCTTTTTTAAACCCCTCTAAAGCATTCTTAGGATTTAAGGGCCTACTGATTGGCCTAAGTGAAATGTCATCTACTTTTCTGAGGCTATGTCTGGAATTAATACACATTGAAGTGACAGGAATACAGCCAAAGTTTTTATTGTTATTATTATTTAAGTTATAATCAGAGCAGATGCTGAATAACCATCTCCCTGGGCTCTCCGGCACTGATGGTAGCTAACATTTTTAATTAATCACAAATCTCTATTGGATGCTAACTAGGCTGTACCCAGAATGATCCATTCATAAATGTGAGGTGCCAGATGAGACCCATTTCTAGCACAATATATTTTGCTAGGTAGACTGATGCATGGAAAAGTACATTACCTGCATTTCTTTAGCCATCCCTACCCACAGATGTTTTTCCAAAGCTCAAGATGGATATGCAGTCAGTCCATTAACAAATATTTATTTAACACCAGCTGTGTGCAAGTCACAGTATATGAGGTACTATTTAGAATGACAAAGAAATAAAAGCCATAGGCTCTATTGATATGAACCCAGGGGACACATCATATACACACACACTTTAAACAATTACATAACAACCTATTCATGAGGAATATAATGAATATTTAGATTTTTTAACCAGATCTGTAATTTCACTAGCATAGAAAATATAAGAATCACACAATGAACAGGCAGAGATTTATTGTGACCTACATCCTTGGAAGGAACTCCTGGATTGATAAAATAGAGAGTATTAAGTATTTGAGGAAATTTCCTCTCCTAATGCAGATTTCCACTACTCTCATACAAGGAGTATCAGAGAGTTTCCTGAAGTTTCCTGGGTTGTTACTTGCCCAGGATCACCTGTATATATCAGACATAAGACCTAAACCGAGGTCTTTCTGGTTCTGAGGCTGTCTCTTTATCCACTATGCCATGGTTCTCTAAATTTTGAAACTAAATCTTTCTCCAGAGAGATAATGTATGCTCAAAAATATCACATAATATAAAAATCATTTATTATACTTTGAGAGATTTGTGTGTGCATAACAAGTGAATATTCCCTCCATCCATGCAGATGGTAAAATATTCCCACTTCATCCTGAGCAACTCTTATTCATGTATTTTCATAAATCATCATACCCAACATGCACAGAGCCTTCTTCTTGATCTCCTGACATTGTGTGAATGATAATGCAACACACAATCTTTCCATTAGTTATCCTTCACTCACCCTCTATGACAAATCCACAATTTATCTGTTCTGTGCAGCTCCCCAGTGATACCCTTTCTATCATTCTTTGTGGATAATTCTTGGTTTACAATACCTGAAGCCTGCTCATGGCCACCATGTGCTTTTTTGTTGCCTTTTGTATGGCCTTCAGATTTAACACTCTTTAAGAATGAACTTCTCTGACTGACAGACATAAAGAATCAGGAGAACAGTATTGATGTTAAAATCATTTATTTGGAGGGAAAGTGTGAAGTCATTAATAGCATTTCATAATTTCCCAAAGGCAATCCAGTCTGCTCTCTTCCTCCTGTTTTATTGATAAATTCTCTGGAGGAAAAGAAGATTGTACCCATTTGTGTATGGATGCATGGAATACTTTTACTACTTAATTCCTTTCCGTGTATTTGCTGTTTCATTTCTTAATTAAATGCTTTTGCTATGGGGTTTATGTTTCTTTTTAACATCCTGGCAATAGAGACTGAATAGAATGGGGATTCAGGCTCTGAGTTGCATCATCTATTATCCAAAATAGCCACACCTAATCTGGGAGGCATAGAAGGGTGCTATCTCAGTCATAATTTATAATAAATAATAGACAAAATTCATAAATGCTGAAAGGAGTGATCACTAATCTTGCAAGCCCAACATAGTGTCTCTCTTGCTATCTCTGAATGACTATGATGAAAAGCAGAACCAGAAAGGAATGACAATCAGAATGATAGCATAAAATCATACAGGACTTCCCATGCATGCGGGCACATACATACGTGTACATTAAAATTATTGTCTCTGTAAGGAAATTTTACACCAGACAATAATTATAGTAAATGGAAGAATATACTAAGGCAACATGGCATAGTGTATAAAAAGCCAGCAAAACCCAAGCTCAAGTCCTATGACTGACATGTAAATAATGATGGGTAATAGGCAAGTCACTTAACCTCTCAGTGGTCTAGGCAACTTTCCAAAACTATAAGTTGCAGAGAAGACACAGAGGATAGAGTATACTCTACAAGTTAAATCAAGTCAACAAATGTTAAGTAAGCATCTGTTATGTGCTAAGCCCTGGAGATTAAAAGAAAGGCAAAAACCAGTCCCTGCTGTCAAGGGGCTCACTATCTGAAGGTCAGGGAGAAAACATGTAAACAATTATTTACAAACAAGATAAATAATGATTTCTTGCAGAAAGTGAACTTTTATCTGATACTTTGAGGAAGACAAGGAAACCAGGAGGGAGACAATTCTATCATGGGGGGACAGTCAGTAAAAATGAATGAAGCCAGAGGTGTCTTTTTTCAAGGAATAGCAAGGAGATCGGTAGCACTAGACCCCATGTACATGGAGAATAAAGTGTAAGACCAGAAAGTAGGAAGGAACACAGTCATGAAGGGCTCTGAAAGCTGGAAGACTTCTAGATTTGATTGTAGGGAACCACTGAAGTTTACTGAATACAGAGGCTGACATGGTCAAATTTACATGTTAGCAAGATCAATTTGACAGCTGAGTGGAAGACGGACTGGGCTAGGGCAATACTTGAGGCAGAAAGAATAACTAGCAGGCTGTTTTAAAGGTACAGATGAGAGGTAATAAGGGTCTGCTCCAGAGGGGCCTCCTAATCAGAAAGTTCCCTTTATAAGGGAAATCTCTGTTCCAGTCTCTCTCCCCTACACCATGCTGAATCGACCTGGTAGTTATCTTGTAAAGTTTTTCCTTGTTTCTATGTGGACTCCCTCATTAGAATGTGAACTCCTTAGGGGCTAAGACAGTTTTCTTTGTCTCCCTAGCACTTAGCACAGTGCCTGAAATATAATACTCACTTAATAAATATTTCTTGGCTGACTGACTGACTGATTATCCCTGTTATGGAATTATAGAATGAAAGACTGAAAGGAAACTTAGAATTGGTGTTATCTAGGTAGTTAAGGGACATAGCAGATAGAATGCTAGAGAGTTGGAGTCAGGAGGACTTTTGTTCAAATCTTTCTTTGGATACTTACTAGCCGTGTGGCTCCAGGCAAGTCATAACCTCTGTCTGCCTCAGTTTCCTCATCTGTAAAACAGAAATAATAATAGTACCTATCTCCCAGGGTTGTTGTAAGGATCAAATGAGATAATGTTGCAAAGTGCTTTGTAAGCCTTAAAACAATATATATGTTAGCTTTTTTTATTATTAATTCTGTTCTTTCATTTTGCAGATAAATAGGGGGGCTGACATGGTCCAATTTGCATGTTAGGAAGATCAGTTTGATAGCTGAATGGAGAATGGACTGGGGTAGGGAAATACTTGAGTCAGAAAGAATAACCAGCAGGCTATTGCAATAATACAGATAAGAGGTGATAACTGACATGCTGAGAAGTAGAATTTGTTCTAGACTCTTCCTCTACCAGAGACCAATATATCTATATAAAGGGAAAGGCAACAATGCTCATGTTAACTTTTTTCTTTTTTTTTGCAAGGCAATCAGGGTTACGTGACTTGCCCAGGGTCACACGGCTACTTAGTGTCAAGTGTCTGAAGCTGAATTTGAACTCAGGTCCTCCTGACTCCAGGGCCAGTGCTCTATCCACTGTGCCACCTAGCTGTCCCTCATATTAACTTTCACCATAATTTAAAGCACTTCATAAGAGAAGGAAGGGAGTTTCTAATGATTCTACAAAGATTCAAATGATCTAATGCAGAATATGGCACAGCTAAGTGGCACAATGGATAGAGTACTGGGCTTACAATCAAGAAGACTTATTTTCATGAGTTCAAATCTGGCCTCAGACACTAGCTGTGTGACCCTGGGCAAGTCACTTAACCCTGCTTGCCTCAGTTTCTCATCTGTAAAATGGGCTGGAGATGGAAATGGCAAACTACTCCAGTATCTTTGCCAAGAAAACCCCAAATGAGGGTCACAAAGAGATAGACATGACTGAAGAACAACAACAACAATGCAGAATGTCCCTGACCATCTTAACTCGGGAAATAAACAATAATAATATTAACTACTATTATTAATAATAACTACTTTCCAGAAGTTAAATACAGTATTTTCAGAACTATTTAGACCACATCATAGTGGGCAGAAACATATACCTGACATCAATTTTATCTCCCTACCCCTCTTTTTCATATTCTTTTATGTGTTGTTTTCCTCCATTAGAGTGTAAGCTTCTTGAGGGAAGAGACTATTTTCTTGTTTTCAGGTGTTGGTAGCCCTACAACTTAGCACAGTGCCTGGCACATTGTACTTTATTGCCTTGCCTTGTAAATACACAATCCAACTATTTCCCTAGGCCTAGCTGCAACATACATACACACATACACACACACACACACACACACACACACACACACACACACTTTAACTATTAATTTTGAATAAGCTATACCCTTCCAGAGCCATATTCTATTCATAGTTCTTACCCTACCGGATCTCAGGGATATCTGTGAGATCAAATATGCCTCCTTTCCTTAGATCTCCAGTTCTTTCTAGTTACCCATAATTCATATATTTGTGTGGAAACAATATTGCTGGCTCATTTTTTGGAAATTTGTCCCTCATAAATTTTGTAGTATCTTAACTGCTGTTTTTCCTACTCTATAACTATTCTCTATAGTGTTAAGTTGGGTCAATATACATGGACAGCTTTCTCCCTCTCCTCTCCTTCCTTTTCTGTTTAAAGCTCTTTTGATTGAATTTCCAAACCTCTGAGAAAATGTATTCTTATCAATCTTTATTAGGCATGCTCCATCCCTGACCAGGAGCCTATCTTTCCTATATTTTAAGCAAAAAAAATTAAATCCTATTCTAAGACACTATCTTCTTAACCACCTTCCAAATGTGATTTATCTCTCCTGAATGCCATGTCTTCAATGGCCAGCAGCAGCAAAAACACCACCTGTGTGCCTAAGGTCTCTAGTTTCTTGGCCAGTGTTTTTCTCACTACATCATGATGCCTTGGGCTAGGAGGATCTGGCTATTTCTATTTGGAATCACTACAGAATGACATGTTGAAAAATCTGTTTATTATAAAGACAAATTAACCTCCTGGTCAGGAAAGGCTGTTGTATGTATCTATTTCATATTACAAGTAGTAGTCAAGCTTGGAAAGCAGGTCAGAGCCTGTGGGAAAGAGGTCATAGTTTAAATGCAGAGAAGTAGAATTGAAATGATTTATTTTGTAAATAGCTCACAGACATACACATACACACACACCGATATGGCTGGAGTGATCTGTGCCATGTAGCTAAGAAGGAAGTGGTTCTATAAGATGACCTTGGCATTCTTCTGCCTTATCATGTTAACACACTGATCTTCCATAGACATGTATGCTTTGCCCCCAATCCTCCCAGGGAAGTGATACTTCCATTCTCTATCATCATCATTATCATCACTGATAATGTTAACATAGCATTTAATATGTGCCAAGCACTCCGCTAAGAACAATTGTATGCTCAATGGAGTGGAATCAGAAGCAGTATTGTCATCAATGTCCTACAGAATACCTGGACAGAAAAGGTTAGGGAGGTTCAGAAGGAAGGAAGGAAGAATTCAAGAAACAGATCACAAACCTAGCCCATCTGCATTATCTTATAGTTATGACATTACTGCCACTAAGGCATCTCTAGGCCTTCCCTTTCTCATCAGTAAAATTAGGGGGCAGACTAGATTACCTGTGAGGTCTCTTCCAAATTAAACAAAACAGAACCCTTTGCTTTCTAAACATAATCACAGTGCATTTTATCTGCCAGAAATGGTCTGCATAGATAGAATATAAGCTTCTTGACGGCAAAGACACATTCATTATTGCATTTGTATCTCCAGTATCTAGCGAAATGCCCAGGGCAGAATAGTCTTAATAAATAATAGTCTTAATAAACAAACTTAATAAATGTTTGTTGATTTTTGATTAATAGATAATGAACTCTGTTGCAAAATTATGACAGGTGTTGGACTAAAAAGTATCTGAGGTCCCTCTTAGCTCTAACTCAATAATCCTATGTATTAGAAAGCAGTCTTCCCTGGAAGTGTATAACTTAGCGACTGTATTGTCAAGAGTCTTCATGATTACTTGTGTACCCACGTACCCTTTAGTATCTTGATTGGCATAAGTTCCCTTTCTGAGACTTCTAGAGCAAAGATTGTGTCTAATTGGCTTACTGTTTGTAACAGAAGACTAATACGCCATCAGTGCATAATAGATGATTTTGAATAAAGATAGTGAAAAGTACCAGACCTGAAATTAGTACCTATTCCCCTGTCCACTGATGTTGGCCCCAGACACAAGGTCATTCTTTTTACTGAACATCTAGAGGGGGCAAAGCACCGTAATAGGTGCTGTGGCCAGTGAGAAGGAATGCAAAGGCAGTGGTAGCAGCCCAGCCTGCCTCCATGTTTTGCCTTCCTGATGGTGTACCACATGTAGCTTTTAATGTACAGAAATCAGAGAATAAAGAGTGAGCCTTGCAATACCTACAGATGACCCTGTAAATACACACTGTAGAAGCCAACATGCCCATTGCTAAACAGAGCTACCACTCCAAACTAGTCTCATTTTTCCTCTTTAGGGAAGGATTATACAAAGGTTGTATTGATTTCCTGCTCACCATGATGTTAATTGCCTTTCCTCCCTAACACTGTGTAAGGCTATAACCTTTGCATCCCTTCACAGTCAAACTGTTCTTTTACAAAACATTTCTTTGAACACACACACACACACACAGAGACACACACATTCACTCACTCACAACTCAAAAGCACTATATGAGAAATATTCCTCAGACAAATTGCCTTAGGCATGACATCAAGGTCAAATTAACTTGAAAATGCAAACTCTGAAATGTTTAGTTAGTAATTCACATCACCCCCACTATCAGCTTTGCTTCTCCTGCACTTCTGGATGCTCAGTTGGAACAAGGCTAATGGGCCCTGTATAATACCTAGTGCACCATGGGCATTTAATACATGTTAAATTAATCATCATGAGAGTGATAATTACCTGGTATACTGAGTGGAAAGAAATGTGCTGGTCAAAGGAATATCTTTGGAGTTGTAATGCCTGAACTACAGGGATCTGGAACATACCCAAGAAGAAACATCCTGGAGTAGAAAGTGTACTCTATTCAGAGCCAGGAAATCTGAATTCAGATCCTCACCCTGCCACTTAACAGCTCTGTCATCTCAGACAAATTATCAGACCTCTGGGCCTCATTTTACTTACCTATAAAATGATTGGGTTAAACAAGACCCCCAAGGTTCTTTAGAGATCTAAATCTGTATGATATTCTGATCATACAAGTGCTACTCGAGGGTAGGTTCTGAAGCATGTTCTCCCTTCCCCAGCATCTCAAGATCTTCTGTGTACTCAGAGGCTGGCTGGCTCACATGAGAGAGGGTATCAAATCACAAGGTCACAGGATCACAAATCTAAAGCTGTGACCTGAGAAGACCAACTCCCTTATCTTAAAGAGGGGAAAACAGGTTTAGGGAGATAAAGCAACATGCCCACTATCAAATAGACAATAACAGTAAGAGTTAACATTCAAACTCAGGTTCCATGACTCCACGTTCAGAACTCCCCTGAGAAAGGTACAATTCCATTTACAATCTGTTGTCCTCACTGTCACCACTGGAAGGGCAGAGGTGGGTCCTCTTTGTTGTTCTCTCTGGACCATCCTTGCTCTCTTAATACAGTTCTCTTCACATAGTAGATGGCTAATAGATCCTAGAGCTTGAAAGAGACATTAAAAGTCACCTAATCCAACTCCCATTTTAGAAATAAAGAAACTGAGGTCTACTAAGGGTCACTTCCCTAACAGGTATTAAGTAACTGAACCCAGATATGAACCCAGATCCTCTGACATGAACTCTAACACTCTTTCTACTACACTATACTGCCTTTCTAGAGATTTTAATTGAGCAAAACCCTAGTTAGCTTGTACTCTATTTGGTTCTGGAATGTGTGTGCATGTGTGTTGTGTGTGTATGTGTGTGCATGTATATTTGTGTTTCCTAAGGTTTAAACAGCTAATGATATTCTGAGAACTTATTTCAACCAAAATAAGGAAATCATACATAAAGCCCTGTCTCAGGGGGAGCTGGGAAGCTGTCTCACCATCCTATCCTGACCTTGCTCAGAAATTCTATGAAACAACTCTTGTAGAACTATATATACTTTGTAATGTTTCCATAGATAATACCCAAGGGGTTATAGAACAGAGATTGGAGTTAGTCAGTAACCATAGCTCTCAACCACATCTGGAGTGTTATTGGGTTATGAGTATTGTTGTAGGAAAGACATTAGTAAACTGGAGGGTGTCCAGAAAAAGAATGTGTTGAAAAAAAATGGGGATGTTTGGTTTGGAGAGCCGATGACATTTGGGTGAACATGAGATTTGTTTGCAAGTGTTTGAAGAGTAGTCACACTGAAAAGGAATTAGACTCTGCTCACAGAATGCAGAGCTAAGAACACTGGGTGGAAGAGTCAAAAATGCAAAGGCTTCTTGCAAGAAAAAATTGCCTTATCAATCAGAATTCTCCAAAAGTTGAAAGAGCTCTCTCTGAAGGTAGGGGGTTCTCCTGAAGGAAAGACAGGATCGCAACTGATTGTATTGGCAATCGAGGGGATTCTTTATATCAGGTGTAGGTTGAATTCAGCAGAAAGCCACTGAAAACAATTCCATGATTCAGTGCTTCTCAATCTCTACTATGGATTCTAAGTTTACATTGACTCAAAATCTGTTTCTTCTGCAAAGACACCATTGATCCTCACATGAATTATAATGGGCGAGGCAGGTATTCCTGGCGTGTGTGTGTTTGTGTGTGTGTGTGTGTGTGTGTGTATTCCATATAATTCAATTCTGTTCTGTTTTCATCTATCAGCCTGATCTTTCATTGGTGTCTTCCCTGGAAGATCATACAGTTACTCTCCTAAAGGATTACTTTTACTGGAATATTTGAAAGATCCTTGATTTCATTGTCATGGGTTCTCTTTCCATCTGCACAGATCAAAACTCCTTCTCATCTTGTGCAATTTTTAACCATGATTTCCCATAAAACCACCGCAGAAGATCTACATAACAAGTTGGAAACTTTTCTGCGGTTCTTTTAGTATTTCAGGATACCAATGTAGTAATCAATCATTGCCTCTCATTCTTGCTAAATGTCCAGCCCACCTCCTTTTTTGGGTCATACATAGCTTTAATATCATTTATGCCATTTCTATGCAAGAGTTACTGTTAGAACTATTTAAGCTAAGAGAAGCTCTTTAACATGAAACCTGTCCAATTGGAAAAAATTCCAAATTCATGCCATAGGAGGATAAATTGAAGAAACTGTAAGTTAAGAAAGATAAGAAGTTTCCAGACCTCTCAGGTAGCAATCAATAAATAAAGTACTTATTAAGCATCTACAATGTTCCAGTTACTGTGTTAGTAACTAAATGGCAGTTTATATGTGCTCTGCCACAAAGTCCTTTTAGGATGACCCATGTATGGGTCACACTCCATTTAGCTCCTTTAAAAGACCATGCTTGTCTCTGCGTGGTACCATTTAAATACCAAAAGCATAGGGTATATTTTTGCAAAGGAGTAATTATAAAATTCTTCCACTTCATTATTTAATGCATCTGTTATCTCATCAATGTGAATAATCTTCCACTGATAGGATTAGAATACGTTTGAGCATTTCTCCACATATTCTTTAATATATCTTCCAACAAAGGACTACCCATCCTTCTTGGAGTTGTTTTTTGGGTTTTTTTTGTTTTTTTTCCTCTATTTCTTGAGTATCAATGGAGCATTCTGTCCCTCTATTATTGCCTCTTGCTCTCTTCTCATGATTAGCCTACTTCCTTTTCTGGTCACACATTCTCTAGCCAATATGCCATATATTTCTTATTGCATGTAGGTAATCTATGAAAACATGTTCTGGCATTCTTGTCCCCACCATGAATCTCTCCGTTGCCCTTTGGGTCACTTTGATTTCTTCCAGATTTTGGGAAGAATCTACTATCATCCAGTATCACCAAGTGAATATTAGTGTTTTCAAAAGTCTGTATTTTTTTTTCCTGAGGAGCAGATTGAATAGATTAAAAGCACTACATAATTCTTCAAGTACAATTTTAATTGTAAAAACATATCTGTATCACAGGGCAAATTATTATCCCCAAATCCTTCTTCCACAAGGGTCTACTTTTTTTTCATTTTTAAAAACAAGTTTGCAAAAGATATTTTCTAGGTTTTAATTGGTTTAAGTAGGTTAAAAACTTAGGAAGCTGGAAAGTGTATCAAGTGAAGACCTGGTAGATCTCATTAGCATGCAGACATAACCTGCTGCCCCAGCACCTGCAGTGACCTAAGAGCCTGCCCCCCATCCCACATCCATTAGTTCACTGGTCTGAAACTCATAAAGACTATGGGAAGACATTTAAGCAACTGATTGCAATAGCTCTGCTGAGGGGCCATTATGGACTAATAATACTAATTTAGCTTGTAATTATGTATTTACTCAGTGGTGGGTTAAATATTCCAGCTGTCACTCCATCTCTAGCTTATAGTTCTCCTTTCTGATTTTTTTGTTTTCTTTTGTTTTGGTCACAGTTTGATTTCAGGAAGGAAGCTAGGGATTTTAGTCACAATTCATAATTTCCTCAAACTTGTGAGTTCATCAGTACCTAAGGAAGGAAGAAAGGAAAGGAGGAATGAGGGAGGGAAGGAAAGCAAGAAGGTAGGCAGGCAGGCAGGCAGGAAGGAAGGAAGGAAGGAAGGAAGGAAGGAAGGAAGGAAGGAAGG
>NW_020954590.1:76471630-76472530 GCF_900497805.2 Vombatus ursinus
AGGAAGGAAGGAAGGAAGGAAGGAAGGAAGGAAGGAAGGAAGGAAGGAAGAAAGGAAAGAAGGAAGGAAAGAAAGAGGGAGGGAGGGGACAGGGGGAAGGAAAGGAAGCATTTATTAAGCACTTGTTATGCCCCATGCATCATGCTAAAAGGGGGAGACACAAAAATAAAAAGCAAGACAATCTGTGCCCTCAAGAATTACATTTTAATAAGGAAAGGCAACACATAAAGGGCATTAGTATGGGTTTGGGGGGGATATTTGGGTCAGGGAAGCCACAAGGATGGTCAGTGGTATCATAGAAATACTGTTTGATCCATCCTTCCCAAGAATGATGACCTAACTTGCACTGATTACATTAATGTTTCCAGAGAAAGGTATAGAAAGTAGTGGATATGCATGGGTCAGGATCTTTGTCGACCTAGAAATAGTTAAGGTTCACCCTTGAAAAGCTGAGGTCCTCAGGGCAGGTAAATGAAGTGTCTAGATGGGAAGTGGCACCTGGGGCTCAGAAACAAGGCATGACCAGAGATGGTGAACAGTAGGATAGGAGTCTGGCTAGAAACGAGGAAGGCTCGTCTCAAAAACCCAAGCCTCCAGTGCGTGCCTTTGCTGTTGTTGTTGAGTCATTTTTCAGTTGTGTCTGATTCTTCATGAACCCATTTGGTTTTTTCTTGGCAAAGACACTGGATACTTGGACAAAGATACTGGCATTTCTTTCTCCAGCTCGTTTTACAGATGAGGAAACTAAGGCAAACAAGGTTAAGTGATATGCCCAGGATCACACAGTTAGTAAGTGTCTGAGGCCACATTGGAACTCAAGAAGATGAGTCTTTCTAACTTCAGACCTGGCAGTCTATCACTATACTATCTAGTTGGCCCATAAAGTCCAGTGTGTGTGTG
>NW_020954590.1:76472540-76481653 GCF_900497805.2 Vombatus ursinus
GTGTGTGTGTGTGTGTGTGTGTGTGTGTGTGTGTGTGTGTGTGTGTAGGGAGGGAAAGAAAAAGGGGAGGGGAAGAAAGGAGGGAGGGAAAAAGGGAGGGAGAAAAAGACCATATGAAGAAAAAAATGAGTTAGGTGAATAATTTAACAGCCAATATTGAAATTTTGATTCTAGATTACAGGTATTCTTTTTGCCTCCACTCCTTTGATCTCCTCCAGCTCCCTAGCTGTCTCAGAAGGTTGGAGAGAGACAAAAAGGAAATCCTTCCCAAATACTCATTCCTTCTTACTTAGTGTTTTGAGAAAAAAAAATGAATCTAAGATAATGGCATATGTTCCCTCTTCCTCGTTTCTGCTTTGAACCACAAAGCTAAGGGACATAGGAAATAGAATGTCTAACAGTCCCACAAGATGCCATGATCCTAATGTAAAGAGGTGATCCCAGATCTTAAGTCACAGATATAGAGCTGGAAGGGACCTTAGAGGTCATTTAATCTAAACCCCTAATTTTTCAGATGGGAAAATGGTGGCCTGAGGAGTCTGAGTGGTTTGCCCAAAGTCACAAAGAGAATAAATGGAAGAGCCAGGATTTGAACCTGGGTTCATTTACTGAAAATCTAACCCTCGTTCTTCTTCATTACCTACTTTCTCCACAAGCTGTGCAATTCAACATGAGAGACCAGGCACAAAACCACAACAGCAATTGCTGTTTCATGGGGAGAAAAAGCATAAGGAGGTTCTATAACCCTGGGAAATACTGGATGGTCAGCCCTGTGACAGCCAGTAAGTAAGTCTTGAGGCCTTTCCTTCCAAGTCTGACTCAATCAATTTCTCCCTTTTAGCACTAATGCGCTAATTTATGATCTCCTCTGCCCTTTCTGTACCATATCAAAAACCTTATCGAAATTCCAGTAAGTCAGACTTAGTTTTTTTCACTCTACAGAGAACACTGATCTTATTTAAGATCTCATCTTGATTATAGTGATAGGCCATTTTTCATGCCAAAGAGAGTTAGGGCATCATTCAGAAGTCTCTGACCATGATAAACGTCCCCACCTCCTCCTTCCCTTTTGTAAAAGCCAGTTTGGGCCCTATTTCCACCCAACATCAGGTCTTCTCTGCCCTTGTTTGATAAACAGATTCCTGTGTTTGACATGAAAGTTAACCTAAGCCCTTAGACATAGATTATGTTGAAAACAGACCTCTTCAGATACTCAAAATTTCTCTTGTCCTTCATGACTATATTCAATATGTACTATGAGAATACTGCTAACCCTTTGCTTCATTATATTCAGGTGACTGTTACCTCACTCTGACCAACTGGACATCAATTTTTTCAAGCAGCAATGGCCTTATTATTCTAGCTGTAAAACAAATATTCTTTCAATCACAATCCCAACTTCAGATTCTTTTAAAATATCAACTCAACCATCTAATAGTTTGGATACTTCAAAAATATTTTACTCCCCCACCCAACTTTAGTATATTCTTTGGGGAGAAATGACTGCTCTTTTAACACTTAACCAGTATATGGAATCCTATGTGAATGATCTTTAAACCCAGGGTGTTCATTTCATTTTATCTTTTCCTATTCTTTGAACCTGAGTTCAAATCTGGCCTCAGACTATTATTAATGTGACTCTGAGCAAGTCACTTAACTTCTGTCTGCCTCAGTTTCCTCAACTGTAAAATTAGGGTAATAATAGCACCTGGGTTGTTGTGAGGATCAAATGAGGTCATATTTTTAAAGCATGTAGAGCAGTACTTGTTACTGAGTACATAGCAGGCACTTAATAAATGTTCTCTCCCTCCTCTCTCTCTCTCTTTTCCTCTTGGCAAAATTTCCCTTTTGGGAATGAATTCCCTTTTTACCTCTATCTTTTGGAATTCCTATCTTTCTTCAAAGCACAGCTCAGGGGCCATTCCAGGAGTCCTTTAAAGATCCAATTCCACCCCAGCCCCCAGATGCTTGTGTTCTCTTCATCCCAAAATTAATTGTGCTTATTTTGCATATACTTAATATTTAGCTCTACTTTCAGTGTACATGTGAGTCAGTGTGGAACAGAAGCTCGAGTACTGCTCTTAGGGTCAAGGATCAATCAATCCACCAACATTTACTTAATACCTACTATGTGCCAGCTACTCTCTCTGAGTCATAGCTTCTCAATTGTAGAATGTGGGTAATGAAGGCTTCTACCTTAAGGAGTTATTGTGAGGATCAAAGGAGATGCTTCGTATGAAACAATTTATACTGTAAAAGGGCACTCAACAAAGTATAAAGCACTATGTAAATTTGAGTTATTCTTTCCTAACCCCACCCCTCAGTAGAATGTAAGTTCCTCGAGGGAAGAGACAATTTTTTTTGTCTTTATATTCCCTAGCACCCAAGACAGTGCCTTGAACATAGTAGGTGCTTGATAAATTTTGTTGAATTAAATTGGTCCAGGGAAAGAATGCAAGTTTGTCTTTTTGTGATTATTGATATATTCAGTGGTTGTCCTCATACCTGGAATGCCTAACTTCCTTCATGGCTCAGCCGAAGCATCCCTCTTTGTATGAAGCCTTTCCTGATCCACTAAACTGCTACTCCTTTCCCCCACAAATTATCTTTTTATAGATTTTACACATAACTATATATGTACATGTTGCTTCTCCTCACCACATTGTAAGCTCTTTGACAGCAGAAACAATTTCACTTTGGTATCTTAGAGCCTAGCACAATGATCGGTACATAGTAGGCATTTAAATGGTTGTTTGTTGATTGATGGATGGACATACAGCTGACTCTTCTTTGAGGAAAGGAAAGGGAATAAACATTTATTAAATACCTAGTATGTACCAGGAACCTTGGGGCAGCTAGGTGGAATAGTGGATAGAGCGCTGGGTCTGGAGTCAGAAAAACAGCTTCCTGAGTTCAAATCTGGCCTCAGATACTTACTAGCTGTATGACTCTGGTCAAGTCATTAAACTTTCTTTGCCTCAGTTCCTCATCTGTAAAAGGAACTTAAGAAGGAACTGGTCAACCTCTCCAGTATCTTTACCAAGAAAACCCTAAATGGGGTCATGAAGAGTAGGATATGACAGAAATGACTGAACAACAAAACCAGGAACCTTACCAGGCACTTTACAGACATCATCCTATTCAGTCTTCATGCCAATCCTGGGAGGTAGGTGCTATTTTTACCCCTATTTTACAGTGGAGGAAACTGAGATAGGCAGAGGTTAAAAGACTTGCCCAAAGTCACATAGCTAATAATTAGCTGAGGTCAAATTTAAACTCAGATCATTTACTAGATATAAGGAAAAAATTCTTAACAGTTCTGGCTGACTCAAAGCGGACTCTTGCCTATATCAGAAGATCATTTAAATTTAAAATTTAAATTTAGAGTTCAATTAGAATTTTTTAAATTATCAAATTCCTCCTCTGTGCTAAGAACTATAAATTAAAGGAGAGAGAGAAACAGTTGCTTACCTCAAGAAGCTTATATACTACAAAAAAGAAACAAAATGTACTCAGGTTATTAAATACTATATAAAGCAAAGAGGGGAGATTAAAGTGAGTGCTTCTTTGCGCTAACATCAGAGGAAATCAGGGAAGGTCTATTGTTGGATGTGGTTCTTGAGCTGAGACCTGAACATTGGTAGGAAGTCCAAGAGGAAGCAGTGAAGAGAAAATATACTAGGTATGGTGGGATCATCTGGGCAAAGGTGTGGAGGAAGGAGTCAGAATGCTGTGGATAGGGAACAGCAAAATCGCCTAATTTGACTGGAACAGAGATTGCATGAGAGAGAAAAAGGTATAATAAGCCTGAAAGGCTAGGTTGGAGTCAGACTGTAATGGGGTTTAAATGCTAACTGAAGGAGTTTAAGATTCATTCTAGTGATATGGGGAAGCCTTCTGAATGCTGAGGAATAAAGTTGAACCTGGGGGCCATCTCTAGTCATCCTGATCTCTTGTCCCTGGACCCAGATGGCTCCAGAGGAGAAAGTGAGGCTGATGACTTTGCACAGCCCTCCCCCACTTAAATCCAATTCCCTTGCAAGTCATGGCATCACCTTCCTGATCTCATGGTCCTGTTTGTGAACACAAACAACACCAAAGTTGAACCTGTACTTCAGGAATATCAATTTGGCAGCTGTATGGAGAGACACCATAGTATAATGGTTAGTGTTAGGCTTAAAAGTTAGGAGGACCTGGCTTCCGATCCCACTTTGGACACTAGCTGCATGAGCTTGGACAAGTCACTTAACTTCTTATGACATCAGTTTCTCATCTGTAAGATGAAGAGTTTGGATCCAAGGGCCTCTAAAGACCCTTCTGACTCTAAATCTAGGGACCATTTGTCTTAGATTGGCATTCCCAGTCCATAAAAGGGCTTCAAGTAGAAGCTATGTGATCATTCATCAGAGATATTGTAGAGAGGGTTTCTACTTCAGTTTGAATTAGACTTGGTTACCTCCAAGATCCCTTGATTAGAAGACTGTCTGCTTGGCTATCTTTCACAATATTACAATTATTGAGACCTCTTTTTTTTCTACTTTCTTCATCCTCTCAACCTCAGCCAAAACAGTTGGCCTCAGAAACAGGGTCAGCAATGCGTCATTTGACTAGTCAAAGGAAGCAGCTTTCCGTGATTAACATGGTTGGATGTCCTTGGTTCAAAATTTGCCTAACTGAAGAAAGCAATAGCACCAATGACTGCCAGATCTGGGAGACAGCCTTGAATGCAGAAAGAAGTTTTGCCACTTATTATCAGAGAGAACTGAAAAGCAGGCTATGGAGATTCTAGGAAGAAGAAAGAGAATAGTACCTTACTGTGATCTTACTAGACCAGAAGGAGTGCGTGATGGTCCAGGCACTGCGCTATGTGCTTTGCGATTATTATTATATTTGTTCTTCACAACAACCCTAGTAGGTAGATACTATTATTATCTCCATTTTATAGTTGAGGAAACTGAGGCAAACTGAGGTTAATTGGCTTACTCAGGGTCAAACAGCTAGTTAGTGTCTGAGGCTAGATTTTAATTATCTTCCTGACTCTTGGCCCAGAGTTCTGTCAATCCAGTATGCCCCCAGCTGCCTCTGCATAGGATATAAGAACACATAGAACTGTAGCTTGGCAATTCAACTCTTTCTTTATTTCTCTGAAGGGTAAAAGAGCAGCGAGCACCATTCTGTGTGTGTGTGTGTCTGTCTGTGTGTCTGTCTCTCTCTCTTTCTCTGTCTCCCCTTCTCCCTCTCTTCTTTCCTTCCTACTCCTGTCTCCCTCTTTCAGTCCTTCTGGGTAGATTACTGTCATGGCATGCCTAACTGGGCCTAGGACAGATAATGATTCATAATCCTCTTTGCAGAAATGCTTTTGTGCCTATAATGTTGCTAACAAAGCAGAAAGATAGTGTAGGCTTAGGATTTTAAAAGATAGTGCTACTAACAAAACAGGCATTTGTGTTTCTTTCTCTGTAATGTTATTGTTAAGAGTTATAGTCTCAATTTATAGAAGTCTTTTTAAAAATCAATTTACATGTTTATATTGAGACAGAAAATGTCCCTGAAAGTCCATTTGCTTGAAGGTTCTTATTAAACACATCTCTTCTTCTCTCTTAAGCAAAGTCAACTATTTGTTGAGTGGTGAGGTTCAGCCTACCCAGGGTATCTTATCAGCAACTTACTTAAAAAGTTCTCCAAGGGAGCTACTAGCAAGAACACAAAGGGCTATGAATCTTACTTCTCAGAGGCTGAGAATCTCAGAGCAACGTACACAGAATGAGCAATGATTGCATTTCTGTCATGGCTAAGTGACTGCTATCTATGTTCAAAGTACTGGCTCATCTCCCTCCTACAAGTGAAGGAAAGGAGCACAAGGAATGTTTTTCCATTCTTCAACTTGCCAGGGAGAATAAAGTGCTCATAAAAAAAGACCCCAGAAAGCAAAAGAAAGACTTCAATGGGGAAACAATTTGAATACCAAACAGCACCAGGTAGCCCTTCTCCTGACCCATGCTTTTCTTCTCACATGTGGGATCTCTGTCTGCTTCTCATTTTGGCCAGCTCATCCTCATAGAGGAGGATGAGTGGACCCAATGGCCATTCCTATAATGAGAATCACCTTTTAAGGCTTATTTCAAGTCCCTTTTTTGATCTTAAATGTAGCACCCATCTGCTGCAGTTGTGGTGCATCATTCATTTCTTTTCTCATTCCTTAATCAGTAGTCAAACTTGGCTCCTTCCTCTTCCCTTTCCTCTTCCTCCTCCTCCTCCTCCTCCTACTCCATAGTTAGAGGGACTGAGGAGGAAGGAGGAATGGCAACATTGATTGAGGGTATTACTCAAGAAGAGGAAAACTCTGAAGAGATGGGGGGTTGCAGTGGTGTTACTGAACTATGTAAGGATACTGAAGAGGAGGAAAATATAATGTAATGAAAGGGCTTCATATAAAGAGGACAGAGCCCCACCAGTGGTGACCATACTATCCTGAAGTGTCTTGAAATGAGGTAGAATAGACATATCTGGCCTCTTCTCCCACCACCCTTCTGCAAGGGAGCCTTTCATTCCCATCAGAAAAGGAAGCGAGAGTTTGGGGCAGGAGGCTGCTCTGCTTTCCTCAGAGAGAGAGGTTAACAGGCTAGTATTATATATCTGCCCATTTAAATATTGTTAGTCTAGGGAGTATGATCAGCTTCACTCTAATTTCTGACCATTTTGTCATTTTGGTGGGGAGGGGGAGAGCAGCTCAATTTCGCTACCTAAGGTTTGACCCTTTTCCATCAAACACCAGTTCTACAATGAATTCACATAGCAAATAGCAAAGACACCCATTTATCCAGAAGACAGTAAAGCGGAAATCAGACAAGAAGTATTTATACCAGCCAAAACAGAATGAAGGAGCTCTCCCATTGGGAGTGAGATAGCTCAACCTAGAGAGAGAGTCTCAGATCTCACCCAAGGAGAAAACTCCCCAAAATCTCTAGTGTAGCAAACTGGAAAAAGGGCCGCGATAGGGACTGCCAGCTCCTCTCATGTCTTCTCAGAGTCTTTTCCTTCAGTCTCTTGAAGTGGGATGGGCCTCTTTCATCTTCTCTCTCAAAGCTGGAAGCCAGAAGCACCCAAAGCAACATGAAGCTTGAAGAGAGTTAAAGCCTAGTGAGTTCCAAGGGGACTGGCACAGGGTGGAGCTCTCTAGCCTCTCACCAACTCTGCCCTGCCCCTCACATAAGGCAAGACCTCATCTCTACCAATGAGGAGAGTCTCACACCAGTGGACTTTGGCTCAAGGGTTACAGTAATAGAGAGAGACACTTGGAACTAAGTAAGAGATAGGTAGCTCTTCCCAGAGATAGAGAACAGAACCCTTTGAGGAGGACTTACAGCTATTTGCCTCTCAAGCAAAGATGATGTGGCTCCACAGGAGACGTCAAGTGAAAAAAAATCACTCCTTAGGTATCAAAAGTCGGCAGGTAGGTGGCACAATGGATAGAGTGCCAGGCCTGGAGTCAGGAAGACTCATCTTCCTGAGTTCAAATCTGGCCTTAAACCAGACCTGCACAACTTGGCAGTAGGTAAGGGCCAAAATTAAAATAGGTTAAACTTCTTTAGGCCACAGGTAGGTTAAGCTAGAGATAGCCTGGTGATGGTTGGTTGCTGCGGGACACATGATAAACATGAAAGTGTGCAGGGGCAACCCTACATTTTTCACAAGCTGCCCAAAATCCTTTGTTGAGTTACAAGCAGTCCACGGGCTGTATGTTGTGCAGACCTACCTAGCTGTGTGACCCTGGGCAAGTCACTTAATCCTATTTTTCTCAGTTCTTCTCTGTATAAATGAGCTGGAGAAGGAAATGGCAAACCATTCCAGCATCCTTAACAAGAAAACTCCAAATGGGGTCATGAAGAGTCAGACACAACTGAAAAATGACTCAACAGCAACAATACATGTCAAAAGAAAGGATGAATAAGCGGGGTGGGGTGGGGAGGAAGGCTATTCCCCTTAGCTCTCACTGTTCACCAAAATCTTTTAGACAGGGATAAAGCAAGGGGACAAAGAGCTGACTCACACCTTTTTAAATTTCATCTATGCAGTCAATTCAAAAAGGCTCCTCCCAACCACAAGGTCAGCCAACCAGAACCAGGTACAGAATGTTCATGCTTGCTCCACAGTCTCTGAGAAGCATTTCCCTTAGAGCCTTCATGATCCTCCAAGAGGCAGCTCCCCAACATCCTCCACATGGAAACTACAATAGCAGAGCTAGCTGATAGGGTCTGTACACACCTCCGACCCCCATTCCATAGGAATGATGCACTTGTGGATGGGATGGAAGTGAACCCAATAAGGGTTAATGAGAATGTATCTATCTAAAGCCTTAAATATCTCATCAAATGAAATAGTGAACTTTAAACTCAAAAGGAAAGGGGCTGGGCTGGACTATACTGCCTATCTCTGTTCTGCAGGCCAGATACAAGCTGCTTCTGACTGCAGCTCTCCTTTGCTCCTTGCTCCTTCTTTTGTTCTCTGGCCAGACCTTTCACTTTGCTTTTGTCACCTTTGCCTTGGTTCTTCAGCCTCTTTTTCTCAAGCTATGTTGTGACTCATTGTGTTCAACCCTGCCCTAGGGCTCGATGAAATCTGCAGCATGTTAGATGGTCCCTAACCCATTCACGAGCACAGAAGGCATTGTTCTGCCTGGACACCCCTGACAGCCGAGATTGTCAGAGGCAGGTTGGCGACCAAGATCTCTGATTCGTTTCAGCAATATTTTATTCTTTGTATCCAACCTGCTCAAATTTCTTTAAAAGAATAGCATTCTTCTTGCAGTTACTTTAAATAAAGTTGACAAAAATTTAATCCTCAATTTGAACATTGAACTATACTGCAAAATGTGATCCAGTTAAATGTGATATCACTTTTTTTTTCTTTCCATCAAAGTAAATGCTTTTATAGAGCCTCTTAATCAATCAATGAACAAGCATTTATTAAGTGCCTACCATGAGTTAGGCACTGTATTAACTTCTTGGGAAGGAAAAAGGGGAGAGAGAGAGAGAGAGAGAGAGAAAAGGAGGGAGGGAGGGAGGGAGGAAGGAAGGAAGGAAGGAAGGAAGGAAGGAAGGAAGGAAGGAAGG